>NW_017257650.1:148077-172012 GCF_001594055.1 Mycetomoellerius zeteki
CAACTATTTTATGGTTACAACAACTATAATTATAGTCATTTTAGGTTGCCAATTATATATATTTGTTGCTGGAACTATATATATAGTTACTGTTGTTATTATTATTATAGCAGTAATAATCATAATTATAGTAATATATAATTATAGTTACAAATACCAAACATTTTTCTCTCTGTGTATCATAAGACGTAGGATTATATTCGTAAATATCTATGATTTCTTATAAATTTTATGGCTAATAAGAAGCTGTCTGCAAAAATATTGTATAAAGGTATAAGCACTTAAAAATTCTTAAAAGTCTTACAGGAGTATATTACGAGCCTTATGATTCTGCTTAGAATTTAGGCATTAACTTTTAACTTATTTAGTGTGGCATACCCAGCTTTCTTTTTCTAATGATTTTTTTCATTGCTCATAACCTATATTTATTAATAAAAATACATACATTTGTTTGATATTGTTACTTAATGTCTGGCACTTTGATTGAAAAAACTTTTTTACAATATATTTATTTTTATAAAAGTTACAAGTTGTAAGCAATCAAATTGGGTGGGTATGCATGCTGCAGTGTATTGTTCTCGTAATGTGACGTTTAAGAGTTAAATATTTCTCAAATTTCTAAATTCAGAGTTATAGTTCTGTAGTTATACAAATATAATAAAATACTTTAATCATTTGAATTTTACGCTTTAATTATTATACAAGTAAAAAAATCAAATAAATTATCTTTCACAATTTTAATCAAACAACGAAAATTGATTCATAATATCAAATAAATATATATAAATACAACATTACGATAAATGAACAAAGTATTAAACGTACTTAATAAATTTAACCTGTATAAATTCATAATGCGGATATATTAAATATTTAGATATACGTGGAAATTTCAATATTCTAAAATTAATTCTCATCGAACGGGAATTAATCCAGTTAATTACTTTCGAAGCGAAATTATGTTCTCTTAATTCGCCCGAGAATTCCAATAGTTCTCCATTACCGATTCGGACAAATAAATCGTTAAGCATCTTTTTCTTTTTTTTATTTATTGTCCTATTCCCTTTTTTTATCGCTGCTTCCTTTCCTGCGATTGCCACGACTGACTCTTCCAAAAATCGTTATTCCAATGCATTATCGGCAAATGCTCGATATGCTCGATAACTTGTTTCCGGCTGCTGCGCTCATACCGCGGCGACGCAATGCGGCACGCAATGGGACGTACGCCGTACGTCTTCCGACATACGCCGCGCGCATCTGCCGCGCCAAATAGATACCAGCTTAAGATTTATGCAAACACGAATCTCGGTGGCTCTCATAGGAGAGGATGAAGTGAACGAGCGCGGTTGCGAGTGTATGTATGCGCCGCTCGTTCGCTCGGCCAATACGAAATACAAAGCAGTCCACACGCGTATACAAGGATGTCCATGTATATCTATATACACACTACTCGTCGTGTCTTTACACACGTAACCGTGGCGCTGTGCGTAATATCGCATACTGCATGCGCGCAATATCGGTCCGATCGGGTTTCTGCGGGTAAAGCGAGAGCGTACAATGGATCCGATGTCTCGATCGCGCCACCGTCGTCGTCGTCGTCGCCGCCGAAGCCGGTATTTCCACCCACGTGGGGTCCTTCCGGAATTTATCGTGCGCGCCCCGCAAACTGCTCCTCTGGATCCTCTGGCTCGAGATACACCGCGAGAATCGGAATTTGTTGATCGGCGACCGATTCCGCGCACATTGTTGTTAAGCTTTAAGCTGGAAGTGCTTTCTCTCTCTCTCTCTCTCTCTCTCTCTCTCTCTCTCTCTCTCTCTCTCTCTCTCTCTCTCTCTCTCTCTCTCTCTCGCACCACTACTTTATGATCGTGAACTACCGCTGTCGGCGCAGATTCTCGACATAATCTTGATTATACAACAATGAGATAAAATGAGATAAAATCGCGATCGAAATTAAATTGAGGGATTCATACACATGTGATAACGTTTAGGTATGTTATAGGTGCGAGTCAAAGAAAAAGTTACCTAATCGCAATTTAAAGAATTAACTGTTTGAAATATTGTTTTTAAAATCGTTCATGAAAAATAAATGGTTATATTTCTCACGCATTTCTTGACTCAACGATGAAAATTCAAATCCAATAAATTCTTATTTCTGACAGATATAAGAGCTTATTGGATTTCAATTTCCGAGCTTAATTTGCAAGAACTAGAATTTCCAATAAATTATGAAACACAAAAGACATTCGTCTCACTGAAATCATTAATTTGCTTGCAGTTAATGTTAGTAGTGTAAAAAATGTAAATGATTTTTGCTGTATGTATAACGTTTTTGTAAGATTTTAACGATGTGTGATAACTGGAGAAAAAGATTTAGACTGGTCATAATTCTGACTTTTCGGCCGAAAAAAAGCCGCCGATATAACCGTTTTACACCTCGACTGTTGGGAAAATAACTTTAGGCTTTATAGCCTGGTGTTTTTATGACTGCTATTTTTCTATTTTATGTATATTCAATTTCGGTAAAGGTCCACGTAATATACCATAAAGGCTTTAAGCAAAAATAGGTCGATAAGATGTTAGAGTAAAGAATAAATTACGTTGAGCGCTTTGAAAGTTAATTTCCAGCTCGTAAACTAATTTCCGAAGTACACTAGAATCAAATTATAGTTATTATTAGCACGGATAAGATAACAAGTACACGTACCGTTCATTCGCAGAACATGTATTCGGTCTTAATGAAAGATAAATTTACGTGAATAATCGTATGCAGTAAAAATAATCAGCTCAATGATTATAATAAATAACATACATTACAAATGTGCGTCACGTAGAACAGTGAGCTATGGAGATAAATTATATACCAGTACGTGTCTACCGTCGCAAGAAGAAGATCGAACCGTAATTGGCAATTTGCCTTAACACGAGGATTTAAAAGAACGAGAGATTAATCGGGCGAGCGCGCATAGGAGTCGTCGGGAGTTTCGTGAGCGGCGTTTTACAAGGGAATGACGATGGAAAAGTTCGACGCGCGATTAATAATTCAGCCCGCACGCTTTCCGCCTGGACCGAATTTCCAAAATGTGCAGTCGTGGATCTCGACGACGTCTAGATCCCGCAGCGTCACCGCTGGAATTTTCCTGCCTGCGGTGGCGGATCGAGCCGACGTAGGATCCTTCAGGAATTTATTGCGTCCCGCGAAACTATTCCGGAATCGGGAAACATCTTGACTTGGAATTCGCCGATCGTTACCTTGCGCTACTCTTTCGTCATTGTTTCGCGCGCGCGCGCATCGAAGAAGATTGCACTTCGTTACCTGCAGCAAAGGCGCATCCAGTGCTAGTGCGATAACCGAGATCATAAAATTGACACTTCTCTCTAAAATGTAGCTCGAGAGATACTTGTGCTTTATCTTCAATTTCATAATATAAAAGGTCCCATACGCGTGTCAGTCAGATATAATTTAGGATGTAACATATGTATAATCTTTACAAAAGTGACTGAAAATATAAATTTATACTTTCCGTGCAAAAATGAATATACATAATGTTATATACATATGAAACAGTTCAATAAGGTCAATATTTATATTTAACAATACAATTTTTTATAATTTAAATAAAAACTTTCTCATTTTATCTTAATTATTTTTTAAAAACATATCTACTTCTTACTGAAGTAATTTTTGATCCAAAAGTTGCCACCAAATTCTTTGTATTACTTTCAAATACAACATAGGAGAATTTGTAACTTTTTCATAATTTTGTCATTTTATTAAAAAATATGTGTAATATATCCTTAATATAATTAAACAAAATATACAACTGAATGTAATATACATATATTAGGTATATG
This sequence comes from Mycetomoellerius zeteki, assembly GCF_001594055.1. Classification (NCBI taxonomy): domain Eukaryota; kingdom Metazoa; phylum Arthropoda; class Insecta; order Hymenoptera; family Formicidae; genus Mycetomoellerius; species Mycetomoellerius zeteki. The sequence continues at coordinate 151,933 of NW_017257650.1, forward strand.
TGAAGATATATAATTGATTAAATAAAGTGAATTTTTAAGAAAATCGACTTCAAAATAATCCAAAAATTTATGATCGAATAAAGAAACGGGTGAAACTCTATCGGCACGACTGCAACATTTATATTCGGATTCAGATGTGTATCGTTCGGCACAATTGCAACATTTATAACCAGTATGTAAACCGTGTTACAATCTATTGTGAATATTACATTACGCACGACGTACCGGTACAATAGCGTGTTAAAATGTATGAACGTTTCGGGTGAATTAATTCAGCACGCGGAGGCGTACGGTAACTTTAATTCGCCTCGTCGTCGGATAATTCTTCCAGGATTTATGCCGCATACGCGGCGCCTTTCGTACCATCCTCGCGGAACGCTGTGTATTGAAATACGGATCGTCGCGGGTGAGCGACTCCCTCGCCCATTGTTCCACCGCTCAGGCACGTCGTTATCACGACGCTAGAGAGATGCCGTTATACGGAGGATGCAGTGATATTGATATACGTCTCCTCTTCTCGGCGGAGTTTCGTCATCGGGAATCTTAGGACAGCGTTAATGTCGGTCCCGACTGCGCCATCGCAAACTGCGATATAGCTTTTACGTAAATAATGATCGTAAACGTCGGATCTAATCCGTGTTATGCGATACTAGTAAATGAATTTTAAACATATACTCTGAATTTTGTTAAATTTGACACTTTTCCGTGGATTGTATGGGCTTAAATATGGCGTAATATTTCATTATGTTTATGTAATTTTAGATTATTTAAGTTTTCGTGAACGTAATCTAAATGCCGCGAGCTAAAAGCATTAGTGCTACATGATAGTCGGATCGATTTTGCGGATGCGGCAGCGACAACATAATATAAGCATTTAGACACGAACTACCGTGGAATGTAGCTGACTTCGGAGGGAACTTTATATTATAACAGAACTTCTCTATCCCAGTTTCCGAACTTTTATAGAATGGGTTTATGCAGCTAATTGTTTTTCGCATAACTTTAAAATGTTGACGATGTTTTCGATCTAGAAATAGAGATTAAATTAAATAAAATTACAATTGAGAATCGGATTAATGTATATATGATGTTCTTTATGATATTCTTATTTTGATATTCTTATTTTGATATCCTTATTTATGATATTTATGATTCGTAGTTATATTTTTTTATTTTCTTAATTCTACTAGTCTGTTCGAGTCTATTTAAGATGTAATTTATTTTCTTACTAATATTTTATTTATTCTTTAGTATTTGATGACTCGTTTATTAATGTAAGATCTTATTCCGTGAAAATTTTTTTTTATTTTTCAGAGCTTTTTAATTATATTGAACCAAACAATATTGTATAGCTTTTTTTAACAGACCAGCAGAGTTAAATTTATCATCAAATTGCTGTCCTTAAAATGACATGAAAGAATTAATGTTTCTGAATATAAATGTTATTTAAGTATTCCGTAAAAGAGGAAGTGTAGTGTCAAGATAGTATAACACAACATATTTCAAAGAGATCGATGACGAAGTTAGGCATGTCCGATCAGATATCCGAAGATATCAGTTTACAATGACACTGACTTTCATCGCTGTTACATAATAATCAGTACGCGAATGTGTTTACTAAAAACCAGTTTCTATTAAAGTAATTGGATATCGAATACATACATATGAAAGTAATTATTTTAGCATATAATACATATTAATTTTACAATAATATTAATAACAATAACTTAAATAATAATTATTATTTTACGCTTAACGCTTTTAATTTCTGACTTCAGTGTTTGTATTTGATATGATCGTATTTCACATTACGTATAAGTTTAATTCTCGTAATTTATTCAAATTATTGTGTGTGCGTAAAGTTATAATGAGAAATATCTGTCACGTAATTGAGGTTAGCATTTTCCTTATAAAAGTTAATGTTGCTATATATATATATATATACTTATAAGTTGCAAATATCACTAAATTTTATTCATTTATTATACATTTTTTTATTTAACTGTTGCGTTACATTTTTGTTACCGTCATTATCGTCATTATCTAGACAATATAAAGGTCTAAAATGTCTTAGTTAAAGGCATTTTTGCGAGAATTGTTTTAGACATCTCAATTTTTAGATTTTGTGTTCTCTCGGTATTCAAAAAATTCGGTACTTTTGTACATTGTACGATACTTTTAGCCAGACAAACTAAGCATTCCTATTGCAGAATTTATTTTCATGATATCGTTTAATCCTTCGCTGCACACGGTAGATTAAAAAGAAAGAGAGGAAGGCTAATTTAATTCAGCATACATACTCAATTCAACGAACACACATATGCATGCTGTACATGTATATACATATTAATCGTTACTATCCCTTGCATTTTCTATCCCGAGATGTGCGAGCACACACGTCTCAAGTTTTTACCCCGTGCTTTTGTTGCACCCTCTACGACACGCCCATCGTATCGCATTACGCGTGGGGCTATACCTTGTTACCGTACGACGTAATCTCGTTTTTAAGAATAAATACGGCCGATATACGAAGTTAAGCAACCACACGACGGATTTACAGCGTCCGGCAGCTTTATATAACCGAGATACGCTGTTTCTCCCGGCTCTTGGAGAGCAATTTCCGGGACGATGCTTTAAGACGATATTAATGGACGAGCAAAATTCTATTATCAGACGGATATATGAAGGTATATTGACCTATCAATGTCCGAGCTACAATTGCTCGCACAAAAAAAGAAATTTCCTCTTACGTAGTGATTATATGCGGTGAGTGAACACTATTCTATATTGAATATAATCTTATCTATCTTAATATCTGACTTTATAAAATAAGCAGTTCGATAAATAACGATGAAATAATTCTTTACCGAATTTACAACGTAAATATCTTATTAATATTCCATTTCCCATATTTCTATTTCTAAATTACGTCAAGCTATCAGAATATTTTTGATGCATATTATGGAAAGAATGATTTTGTTGAAATATCTAAAATTTAGCTAAATACAGATATGAAAATTTTGTTTTATTGGACCATCAAAATAATTACGTAGAAATCATACGTATAATAAGTAATGTTATAAAAAGTTTTTATATTTTAGCAATCAATTTGAACGCCCTATGTAATTATTTTGATAACTTTATTGACATAAAGTATAAAATTTGACTAAATAAATTGACTAAAAATATAGCTGAATACAGATCTGAAAATAACTTTGTCAAACCATCAAAATAATTACGTAGAAATCTCAAGCATGATAGCAATGCTACAAAGTTTTGACATTCTATAGCAACTAATTGAGCTTCCTACATAATTATTTTGATGGTTTAAACAAAATTATTTTCAAGTATGTACCTAATTACGTTTTTAGATACTTCAGTAAAACCGTTCTTTCTGTATATAAAGGCGTTTCATGAAACTAGATATAAAGGTTGGATATAAAAAAGATATTCGACGAACACGTCAATTTACATAATTATCTCCGTAAAATATTTTCTACTTTGAAGATCTCGATTGAAAATAAGAAGCCTTTCACGAAAATTCTCCGGAAATCCTTAAAGGAAAATCTCCCCCTTGCGGGACGAAAATAATACGTGCAAACGGGCAAATATTATTTTAACGGCTCGATTTATAGAGTAGGCTTGTCAGTCGGACGAGAGCCAGGCATTGTTGGCTAACTATTTATTCGCGTTTCCGCGCTTCGACGTTACTCTTGTATAGTGTAAATATTTCTTCCGTAACGGAATGCCAGGCGTCTCGTAATTGTCGGTGCCGTCGCTTCATCGGCATAGCAACTCGGGGAGAATTTTTCTCAAGGAAACTGCGAAATATAAAATCGCCACTGTTTTCCGTGACCCTTCTCTCTGTCACCTTATTCATTACAATACGAACGGCGCATTTACTTCTTGCATGCAGATACCTCGTTGCTGATAAAGAGCCGCCACCTCGCGCGATATCTCGTGCGATAATTCGCATAATTCATGTTTAATCCAAATCGCGCCCGCGATATATTCATATTTCTTCACATATTACGTAGCAATTATACTATCCAACACGACATTGCCCAAGATTTAAAAGTAGGGGTTCCCATCGTCTGCGCGACGTCTAGCGCAAAATTTCGAAGCTTATTTTACACCGTATACGTGTATATAATATTTTATTAATCATAAGAGCGAGCTGTTAAATATGAATGTAAATATTCGAGAATATTTGTACCTAATTGTAATTAAATAATTTACGAATAGATAGAGAAATACACAATTTATAATTATGAATATATAATAAATTCATTAAATTTGTTAATGTCGTGATTAACAGCATTGTTAATATTTCTATAATGTAATTTTAATTATTTTTCAGAATTACATTTAATAAGAATGATAAACTTGAACAACAGAAGGATGTTGTGGGATGAAAGTCAAGCAACATGCGAAAGCTGAATAAGGTCGGACACACAAGGGGCAATATACGAAGGGATTATAAGATAGTAGGGTTCGAGAGATAGGGAAACCCCATTGAACATGATAACTGAGGTTGCAAAGAAGCAGATTAAAAAAGGATCTACGGCGAGGAAGAGAAGAGAGATAGGACGTCATAATAAAGCGATAGAAAGAGACGTGAGATATGCAGCCAACGAAGGTCCAAGATCAAGGGAAAAAAGAACCTTCATGCGAGAAAGGGAAGCGGACGCGTAACGACTAACGAGAATCTTGAGATAGAAAGATCTGGTCCGAAAAAAGATTTTTTTTTTGCTGAAACAGAAATACAATAATTCTTTTGATTTTTCTCGTCTGGTATCTTCGAGATCGAAGTAATTCAGTTTTATATAATTATGATAAGCTTGAAAAGTGAAATAGATAAATCGCATTATACGTTGTAAATGTTGGCTTTATATCTATAGGTTAGTCTATTATTGAAATTATTTTAATTGACCTTTCCTCCTAAATTTTTGATTACATTAAAATAAATATATACGCGAAGATAGAAACTTGAATGCATATTTAACTGTTAATAGATTTATTTTTAAGCATTTTTCAATTATTAGTGAAAATTTTATGCCCTCTAAGCACTGCAGAAGAAAAAAAGAATTGGATTGAATAAATCAAATATTGCTTAAAAATTCTGCAATTGATCATACAATTTATTCCATTTATATGCAATATAAATATACAGAATGAATACTAAGTATTCTAAAAGATTTTAAGGAATAATTTCTCACACAAATTCAAGACGAAAATTTCATATTACCATATGCCCGAAGTTTCAAAAATAGGGTAGAGCGGGACTAGTTGTGACACTTTTTCTTTAAATTATTATAAATTTTCACACAATTATGATAGACTAATGGTAAATGTTTTAAAACGTTGCATGTTGATCTGGCTCAATAATTAAGAACTTATAAATTCTTAATATATCTCGTAAATAAGAAAAAAATTACGTTAATTACAAGGATGCAAAGTGGACCAATATGCCCCATCTATGGAGCATGTTGAGCATCCTCGAAGGATAAGTTGAGCCATGAAGATAATCGTTTAATGAGGTTATATATTATTAAAAACATGGAAGGATTATGTGTATATTAATTAAATTTTTATTATTTGCATCTTAAATATAATAATTTGTAATATTCTTTCTTTTTGCTTTAATTAACAAAATTAGAAAAAGTAAAATCTTTACTCTATATAATAATAATTAAACGTAAAATATATGTTTAATCGTTAACATAGAATAAAAAGAATTGATAAAGACAAATTTCATTTAAGCAACTGAGTTTATAAGGTTAGTTATGAGATACTGGCCCAACAAGTCCCATATCGGTGTTGACTGAAATACTTTTTTATAACTGAAAAACTGTAAATAAAATAGCAACTTAAACATTAAAGTTAAAAAATACGGTAACAACTTATATCCAAAAAAAAACACATTTGATTATTATTAATCGCTTTAATTACATGTAGACCAAAAAGAATACTCACCTAATAATTTTACTTTTGGTATACAAAAACAAAAAAGCGCACGTATTTGACTGTTGACAGCTGGACACAGATTATTATATTAAGGTATAGTAATCTCTGTCTTTGTGCTACATTACGCAAGCATATACGTATCTATATATATTTTAGTTATTTAGATATTTGCATTTGATCAACTTGCCCCTATGCTCAAATAGCCCCGCTCTACCCTATAGAGTGTCAAAAGTTGAAGGAAAAATTTCATTTTTTCCAAAAATTTCGAGAACTACTCGAGTAACTTTGATAAAACTTTGATATATTTAAAGTTTCAAATAACTTGAGTATTTTTTGAAATTTTTGGAAATAACGAAATTTTTCTTTCAATTTTAACACATTGTATCTTTAATGAACCGTTGGTTATATAAAATTTTCGTCTTGAATTTATATGAGGAATCCCTCTTAAAATCTTTTAGAGTACTTATTGTACTAACAATGAGTTGTGAATATTAAATGTACCGCTAAATTGAAAAATATAAAATTCTGAAATTTTGATTAAGTCATTTAAAGTGTAAATTAAACATTCTCTTTATTTCCCTTTTTATTTTATTTTTTAATACAATACTGAAAATTGAATCGAGAGAGAAGATATATTAGGACGGACACATGCGTATACAGGATGGATTAGTATCCAATAATTCTACAACTTATATTATTGGATATTAATCTATCCTGTATACGCATGTGTCCGTCTTAATATATCTTCTCTCTCGATTCAATCCTCACTATTGTACTAAAAAATAAAATAAAAAGGGAAATAACAGAATGTTTAATTTACACGCTTTAAATGACTTCAAAGTTTCAGAATTTTATATTTTTCAATTTAGCGGTACATTTTTTATTAAAACGATATTGTATATGTTATATATTCAAAATTATTGCAATAATAAAGATAAAAGCAATGAAAACTATATGACATTTATAATAATTGTAACTAAAATATCACTCGATTCCAATTAGCTACAATATATTATATTTCCGATTTCATATTCGTTCTTATAAATAAAATTAAAAATAATCTTGCGTAATATATACATATTAATTACCGTAATGATACTCGATAAAAACGTAGAAGTTTCTGGAATGTCATTGTGGAATCTTAAAATGTAGGTAACGCAACTGCGACGAATGAGCCAGGCAGCTGCCGACAAATAATTCGCGTTTAATTAATTATCAAAACTGCCGTCGGCGAGGCTCGTCCCACGTAATTAATACTTTCGCGACGTGGATGTCTTTTCACTATCATCTAACGGGCTCACGAACACAATCGCCCTAGCGATCAAATATCCCATGAAAACCACCGTAGCAGGTCTGCGGTAAGTTGGTCTCGCGAAATGCATAGCGAAATACCGCGCGAGCGCAATATTTCACTAACTGTCTGACAAGAGGGTATTGAATATTTTTGCACGCGGGAAAGGATCTCGTAACGGCATAGCTCTCTTTTTCTCTCTCTCGCTTCCTCCCCCCTCTCTCTCTCTTTCTCTTTGCTCGGCTGTGAAAAAAAAATATGATAAACAACATGGAGAAGACCCTCTTAAAACACAGGAAAAAGCACCTAAATCCTTCAATTAAACGGCTTCCACAAAGTTGTATAAAGCACACAGGTAAAACGCGAACAATATGAGCTCACGTACGAGGGGTAACTATGTATTCTGATTTTACTTGTGTAAAAGGAAGTAGAACACAACGATCTTCCTTCAATTTCTTCTTTAAAGTTCAAATGGTGGATTCCACGATGATCCCTGAACAATGCCACGATTGTCCGAAAATTGGTACTTCGTCTGAAGAGAAAATCCAGCCAGGACAAATAACATTTTCTTCGAGCTCTCATATCGTGGCACGATTCGCGAAGGTTTTATTATCGCTTCTATAGAGCGTTTATCCCGTTTTCTACAAGATATCTCAAGAGGTATCTCAAAAGCAAGTACAGCGATAATAAAGTTCGATATTTGAAGTGATGTGGAATGCGTGAACGTTTTAAATTTATAGCTCCTCTCATTCGTTCGCAGTACTTCTAAATGTACGTTTATATTAAAATTTTAATAATCGTATTTCAAATCAAATTTTTATTAAGACAAAATATGTATCATCATATAAAAGTAGGTTTTTATTTAATATTTAAATTTTGCAATTTGAGTTAGAAATTTTGATTTTCAATAATTAAAAAATTGGATTTTTCTAAAATATAATCCGTACAAATTTCCTATAAGAATACATGAAATAAAAATCAGGTCGTGAAAATATTTTCATCAAATTGCAATCCGCCTGGAATTAAGAATTTGAAGTTTCGTAAAAGCAGACTTTAAAAAGATGTTGATTTTAACGTTGTTAAGCGCAGTGATTAAAAGTTCGAAAAGAGGAGAAAAGAGACGAGAGCGGGAGTGGGAGTGGAAGCAGTGTGAGTTATAGAACTCTTCTCGATAGAAACGGATGGATCGGCTTTTTCGATTATCCTTCTTTCTGAAAATTCTGCAATCAGATAATCCGGAAGGCCGACTAATATGCCGGGCGACTTAATTACCTCGATAAATGAAACCCGTCGCAGATAAATCAGCTTAAATAACATTTGCAATGCAGTATTATTATTTCGTTACTGTCCATTTTAATTGGGAGATTTCAAAAGCTTGAATTATCACAGCATACGGCAAATATTCAACAGTAGAGCGAACTGATGTAATTTATTAATATCACAGTTGTCCATTGTTATTGTGTAATCAGTTTTAAACGGTATGTGAAACAATTACTGCAATTTTATAATAGAACATGCCAAAAAATTTTTTGTTAGCAATAAATTTTGGAAAAAAAAACAAATCATATTGAGCACATTTTTGGTGAGAATGTAAAATCAATTTATTCGAACTATATCACAATAAGTCACATATGATATTTGCTTTTAACGTTACCGTTCAATAATTATTTATAATGATTTTTTTAAAGCACTTACAGCACAAATAAAATCATCGATTAAGAGAGATTTCAAAAGTTTAAAAGTCATGAATTGGAAAATTTTAATTAAACCAATAATTCGTGCAACGTTCGTAAATTAAGAGAATATAATCGTTATACACACTATTTGAATTTTATTCAATTCTTATATTTATACAATTTTATCTCGATAGTTCAAAGCGTCTCGTCTCTTTAATCAATTCCCATGATACACGTTATCCTTTCCCAAAGCTATAATTGCTACGTTTAAAGGACGATACATCTTTCCAGATACGAAACGCTCGAGCTGATCGCGAAATAACAATCCGATACGATTAATAAACCAGCCCCGACGGAACATACAGTAATAAACGTGGATACCCAGGAAAATGCCGGGCAATTAAGATTGGACATTTCCCGGCATTACACAAAGGACGGAGCCGGCACAGACGAGCGAATAAACAAATGCATCGTCGAAGTTCGAGGATATGCCAGCCCTTCAATTAGTTCGTTACAACGTGTTGTGCCCGATATCGCAATTTCGATGTTCGTAACCGGAATTTCTCCGCTGGCTGAAATATCGCTACGCTCCGAAGATTCCGACGAGTTTATTCTCTCGCTCTTTCCGGCTTTTGTGTAGCGGAATGCTGCCGCGTTCCCTACGAAATTCTGTAACTGTTAACAGGGATATACGTGCGCACTCGACCCGTCCGTGTTCGCGCACTACGACGAGACACTGTTACAGTCAGGACATTTGTGACGATTGCATCGTGCGGGACGCGATAGCGATATAGCAGTTATTGCGCGGTCGAGAGACGGCGGTCCATTATATTTAGAATATAGGACGCGCGGGGGCAAATGTTTATATTTCAAATTGCCGGTCTGTTTGCGTTTAATACGAACCAACGCGACGAATTTCGCTTTACGTTGACTTTTTTACGCGGGTGTGTATTTTAATTATTATCGGGATTCCCACAAACCGATATCGCTGTCGTTTAATTTATAACGTTGAGGATTGTACAGTCCAGCATCGTTAACTGTTATCTGAAACGGTTTATCCCTTCCCGTTTTGTACAGGCGTTTTGGCGCGCAGAAATAACGCGACTTCTCCTCCGTTGTATATCCTTCCTCTCTAATCCTGATTTCGCGTTTCTTATGTCACGTACGTTTGTATTTCGAAAAATGGAACTTGCATGGAAATTTTATACATGATTTAGAAATTCTCGTCGTACCTCCGGCACAATCTACGTTACGCTTCGTTCCTATATACCAGGAGTTTTTATATCCTATCCGCGAACTTATCGGCACTAAAAATCGAGTATAAGTCATACGTCGAATACGTACAGAAATATTATACTAAACTTTTACTTGCTTCAAATCATTTTTGAATCATAACTCTGCGTCGCATTTGACATTAACTTTTATGTAACTTTTATTACGCAACTAAAATTAAGATAAACCCTATGCGGTATCTTGTATGTAAATATATTCTACAAATTTGGTTAATAATGCCAATGACATTAACATATTTACGTGAAATTATTTGTGGACGGACGTCGCAAATTTTGATCTGCAATCTCACATAGGATCGATACTCCGAGAGGAAAATAGCGAATACATCAATTCACGACTTGGAATTCTTGGAAAATGGGAATTTGAAGCTATTCTTACGCCAAAGTACCAATTTTCTGCAGTAAAAAGAAAATCTATTTTTTATATTGACTTCCTTTGATGTATATACATAACATCAATATTAATTTGACGCAACAAGTGGCAAATGTGATTAGAAAAATGACAATATTTACAGACTGTCTAGACGAACATGTACGATTAAAATCATCCGATTATGACACTTTATTCGTATGCTAAGAAAGACTTTTAAGAAAGGTCTAATATTGGAGTTTCATTCAAATACGAAATGCAATTAACAATGTATTCATTAATTTTATTAATAAAATAATGTTAATACAACATGTTAATACAACACTAAAATATTCCGTCGATTTAATATTTTCAATAATCTAACCAATTATTTCGTTAATTTAAAACCATCACATTTCAATATTGATCGAATTTTAAAAAGAATATTTTAATAATGATACGTAACAAAAAAAAACGTAAAAAGATGATAAATTACTAAATGATCATTACGATACTTCAACTTTTCATATAATTTATTATTAAGCCTTTTTAAGGCTTTTCTCATTTACCATATATTCGTTGAAATTATATGAATAAAGAAATAGTCTTGTTGCACCAATTTTTTCTGAAATCGATGAAACATTTGAACTTTTTCTTTCGTATAAGACCTACACTGCAGTCTATCTCGAGATCTTTCCTATCGATTTGATACTTCGCGTAGTACACTTTGCCTGAAGGTGAGATACATGGTCGCGGATGTCCATCTCTGCTCGACAAACGTACGTCTTCAACAATCATATGACGCATTCCCGACTGAATTCTCGACTTCGCGGAGGAGCACAAAGCCCATCAGAGATTTGCCAGTGATTTTTCATTCCTTCCACCCTCTCCGCCACTGTATACCTCATAAATATTCACGATTCTGCAAGTGTGTGCGCACCACCGAGCGAATGTGCCGCCTATTATGCCCCGCGCAAGCACGAAAAATGAAGCAGGAAGCATTCGAGACGCCAACTGGAGAGCTTTCGCGCGGATGTAAATTAGGGTGTAGAGGGACCACGCGATAACGGAGTTAACGCGACCGCAAGATTTCTTCCTACTAATCCGTAAATCCTTCGCACCGCTACAAAAAAGAAAGAACGTACTCGCGGTGTTTTTCGCATCCCGCAGCGCTGCCTGCGCTTTTTTCCCTCCCTGCGACAACGATTTCCGTCGGAATTTCACGCCGAGAAATTGGCCGACATAACGAGACAAAGTCGAGGAGCGACATTTTCCGTCTGCCTTTCCCCTCGAAGATGACGTAATTCATCTTCGAGATGAAGTAATTCATAACATACGAGCGCCCTTTTTCATAACGGGCAAATTTTCATATTCTCTCAACGTAGTATCGATTAGAAGTGTTATTGGTTCTCTCATACATTATATGACACGCTTTTGTTTGAGCGCAGGAATATTTCCAGACCGTTAAATAATGCAAGTGCACGATATCGTTAGAACTGATATAAAACGAATAAAAAGTGAGAAATGGTATAATCAATGTAACGATCTACGAAATATTGAAGTTGTAAGTAGAACATTATATTCAATTTACTATCCACATAGCAATATGAATTTGCAATAATAAACGTAAACGAGAATCATTCAGTAAATAACTGAAACTATGTTAGCGGAAAATGGGAATAAATATTTTCAATAGAGATGTTTTACAATTCTTGCACATAATGTCGCATTATACTACGTTGAATTATGAAACTGAAAATGACGTAGTTCGTAATTTACAACATGCAGAATTGTTATGTGATTGCACCTAAAGTATCAAAATTATGCATGATATTCACAATTTATAAAAAAAAGAGAATAACTTATGAGTTTATACATGATTTTCCAACATTTATAATAAATTTTGTCACAGCACATTTCATTGATTTTTCAGTCAATTTTCTATTAAAATTTAGCCACATCGAATACTTATGGTTTCTCGAATATTTGATTAAATTATGATATTGCAAATTTCAATATGTATGCATAATTTCGCAATTAAATATGATAATATTAATAATGTTATAAATTATCTCAAAGGGCGAGTTAGAGACGACATATTAACGACACAGTGAGGCTCGCATATTCACAGTCGTTATGTAAATATCGCATCAAAAAGCATATATAATGAAACACTCGGAATAAAGCTTCATGTCTTGAAATATAGACGAGTTACATTTTGGTTAGAGCGTAACTGTGAATTGATTGTGACAGGTGAAAAGATTATTCCCGTGAAATCTGCGACGCCATTAAAATATTCTGGATTGGTGTAAGGAAGGGGAGCACTCCGCAACGCGTTACATACACGATGAGATTGATATGTGAATTTCATATTTTATCGAATTTCGATAAAATTTTAAATGACATATACACTCAAATCAATAAAAAATGGATAGGCTATAAAAATTAGAATATAAATTCTAAAGACCGCAATGTAGACTTGTATGTATAACAATGCATAAAGCACAAAGGCCTTGGCCTTAATTAAGAAAACTTGAGACCCAAGACTTAATCAGTAAAGAAATAAAAGTGTTGGATTCGCTATTGTTTACGTTATAGTCTTACGGTCTTTACTGTGATTGGTCGATTCGCTTACTGCTTAAATCTTACGTCTTAAGTTTTTCTATGTGTCATGGCCTTAAGATATAAAAGAATCAACCAAACGAAGTTCTTCATTTCGTACTTTGATTGGATGATTCTGTTTATGCTTTATACATTATGCAGCATTATGCAAAAATCTGTGCTGCAACCTTAATTTTTACGGCACTTCTGTACTTGTGATAAATGAAATACTATAAATTAAACGAACGATATATCACGACTTTTCTCATTACTTGAAACGTTCGAACCAGTGATTCATGTTTCCACGCGCTCTATATCCAGAGAAATGATAACGGACAAATTTCATTCGAACCAACGGAAAATTCGAAAAGCACGAGACATGTTATCCAAGCATAAAGAAAACAATCGTGTTCACCCAGAAATATCACAACAGAATAATATTTCATAATCTGCGTTGTCTGTCGATTCGATGCTTATGATAAATGAATAATACGCGCGAAAAATCTACTGCGATATAATCCAATTAAGTAACAATAAAAGTTAATCGATTGCGCGAACTGATCGCCGCCGTTGATTTTTCACAGGGAATAATCGCGTTTCGCGTTACGTGACTCTGTCCATCGGCTCGAATTGCGTCACTTCGATACGTTTTTCGAATCACTTAATTCTCATCATGAATTGCAGAAATTTAACGGATAAGCGTTATTTATTTTCAGCGTACATAGAACGATTGATCTGTGCATGTTCTCTCCTTGACATGATCGTGTCTTAAGAAATAATAACGCGATAACACGCTTATTACTGGTTCAGCTGTCGACGTACAAATGGTAGGGTGGCGACTTTTTGTAAACAACAGCGCACTATACATACGGTGACCATACGTCCTTTATTGTAAAGGACAGTCCTTTATTTTAGGTAGCTGTCCTTTAGATTTATTTGTTCAAAATTCAATTTTATCTATTTTCCAATATTGTCCTTTACTGTCTTTTATTTTGACTTATCCTTTATTATGGAAAATTTTTTTCTAACTAGCGTTCCAATGACTATAATATTATATCAATGAGCAAATTTTTACGGGAAATATCTTACAGTTTTATGCATATAAATACAATTTGTTTTTGTTAATTATATTTCTTAATTTTTTAAATTAAATTTATTCAAACTAGAGTTGTTTTCGTTTTTTATTATTTCGAACCTTTTATTATTTCAGATCAAAGGTTTATTCCAATACAGTCGAACCAGTTTCGAACTATCAGAGAACTGTCTCTATTTAAATCTCTATTTAATTACACAGTGCAATAAAATGTTATAATGCACAAATTTTTGACAATCATGAACTGGCTTAAAAATATGTAGGGACAAAGCCCTAAAATTTTCAGATTTGTCCTTTATTTTCTTTAAGAAAATATGTTCATCGTATAACTATACATCGCAAAAATGTAAACGTCTGTTGATTTAGCTACGCTAATAATAATGCCGGTCGGCAGGGACGCTAGAGGAAGGCGAAATGAGCAACAATTGCCTTAGATAAACACGGTTATATTAACAAAACGTTAAAATGATAGAACAAGAATTTATAAAGATAAAAAACCGCTTTGTCATAATAGCATCCGTGGTGCTTCCGCCATTTTGTTCTCCGGCTATATCTCCAACGAGGAATTTCTCAGGTAAAATAGATAAAGGAACGGGCCGCTGCCTGAGCCGCGTCTCAGGCCCCGTTAAGTAATGTGTTGACCATCGCCAAGCCGTCGTTAAACATATAAGCAAACGGGCCGCTGCCTGAGCCGCTTTTCAGGCCCCGTCCAGAAATGAGCGTGCGTAATGCACCGTCTGAGCCGCTCGTCAGACGTCGTAGAAATGATACTCGCTAAGTACCTGAGACGAATCGTCAGGTTTGGTGGCCAAAGGCCTGAAGTGACGGTTGCACATTCGTCGCCTTGACGCTTTGCAAACCGTGTACTGTACTAGAAGGCCGCGTCCTTTCGTACTTACTGTTGTCCACTGATCTTACGATCCTTCATCAATATTATTGACGTCAGCAAAGTTTGTTCACGCCGATCTTGACACTTTCACTTTCCTCAAAAGTCGTTAGCAAGAAAAATCCGTTGCGATCTTACGCACGAAAACGCCGCCATCACCCATCAAAACGAAGCTAGCCACCAAACGCGCCGGGCGGGGGGCATTGACGCTCTGAAGATGCCCTCTCGCATGGTGCCCCTTTCAACTAGCGGCGAGCATTCCTCAATTCTCAGTCAATTATTGAACAAGGTCACATATTATAAACGATAGATATATCAAATGTTTGTTGTTTAAAATATCTGATGTTTTATTCAATACGTATCATATATTTTATTTCTCGATTCAACTATTGACGATAGATATATCAAGCGATTGCTTTGTATTGGATTATTCAATTCGACTGTTCGTATATTATGCGATCTTTCTCCCGAAAATGATAGAGAAATCAAAATCGGCGAATAATTCAAAACCTCCATATATTTCGATATATCTAAGCGTCCCTGAAGACACGAATATATGTATATATCACCCATAAATATAGCAGGAAGGAATGATTTACAATTCTTATCGTCGAGATTGTTCCGTACTTTCTTTTCGATTTGTACTTTTTCCGTGTTTTATCGTGACGAAGTACATGGATCAAGATTCGTATTTTAAACGAGTAAATCGCGCAAATCCGTTTTGATGGAGAGCTCTATGATATCTTTCATCACGATACGTTTACGGATCGTTTCACGTTAAATTTTGTAGAGATTTGTTAATATTGTAAACTAATAAGCATTACTTATTACTAACATCGTGCTTTCTCCCGGAATTCGTCGCGATCGCGTCTCGTGAAGTAATGACGCACGGGGAGTAGACTCTCGCCACTGCCTACCGGCTTGAATTTTGATGGTAGCGTAGAGGCCTTGGGTATACACGGCGCTAGTATCAAAACAAACACGAGCATAGAACGTGTCAAGCCTTCTATGTCACGGCTACGAAATATTTAATATAACGGAATAAATATATACACGAGCAAATATTCTATCTTTAGCATTTCGCCGGCAGCATTTCGAGTTATTTTGATTATAAATCGTTACTGTACATTTTGCTTTGTTTTGCGAACTCATTAACATTGCTCAAGATAACGATAAATCTGGTTCGATTTAGAAAGCGTCTTGAAACGGAATGCTGTTATTTGAATTCTAGTCGACGATTAAAGCTAAAATTTATCTTCTTTGCGGTTACATGAGCTTAACAAAGTTACCTAATGAATAACGTAGAATTATCCAAGATAATAATGATACGTTTTTGTGAGCGTTATTACTAATTAATAAATTTTGAATTGAAATTCTGTCAGAAATTTATAACTTCTTTGTTTGATTGATAATTCTTTATTGATATTATAATAGACAAGAAAATTTGCATAAGTCTAGAAAAAAATGCGCCCCTTAACAAAAAATATTTTTTTATGACGTATAAAATATTAATTAATAGTAATATATTAATGTTAATTTAATACAATATATATCACGTGTACAGGAGAGGAATTATACATTATAAACATATTTACATATACCTACATATGTTACAAATAAAACATATAATTATTAAAATCACAATATTTTTCACATGCTTTGATAGTTACGAAATTATTAATTATTATATCAAAATCTATTCTTATACACATTTCATTTTCAATGGAAAGAATTCCTATATTTGATAATTTCCCTTGACTTTGTGATGATTTTAAATAATTTTTTATTAACTTCAATTTACTAAAACTTTTTCATATGAAGCTACCGGAATAGTTAAAAATATTCTTATTGCTACCTCTAAGTTTGGGTATGATTTGGTTAAAGACTAATCATTAGTTTTAAACAGTTAGTTTTAAACAATTAATTTTAAAACATTTAAAATAGAAGCTAATTTTATATTTGTAGCATCAAGTAAACCGTAAATCAAAATCACTATTATAGTAATGAATTAAAATATGTAGGAAATTATATTGCCATTTTTGGACCTCCTTCAAATGTTTTATGAGAAACAAGTGCCTCGCTCGCCACACTCTTATCCCGGCGTTGCATTTATATTTAAGTATACACTAGGTAAATAATAAATTGAAGAGTCAAATTTAATTCATTTCTTGAATGAAATTGTTTAACTCGATTGTTTTAATTAAATCAACGACATATTTAAATAACATTAGCGACCTACAGAAGTGATTAGAAAATAATTCAAATTGAGTATAATTTGACTTTAACAGTGTGGTCGATATATATACAAATTGCTAGTAGTAATTCATTGCATGCGAGTTATATATTTCTTTCTTTAAATGATAATTTAAATGATTAGTATTATTCTAGTTGAAATAAAGTAAAGCTCTTGCTTCAATTAAATTACTTTTACTCCATTTGAAAAGCATTACATTTATTATATTATACTTAAAATAAAATTTTCTTCGCGGCTGTAAAGATAAGCTAAATACTTAAAATACTTAATGAATAGCCTGAAATTATCCAAGACAATAATGAAATAACAATACTTGAAATTTAGCCGATTAATAAATTTTGAATTGAATTTAATCTTCTAATCGTGTTCGGGTCTTTTTTGACCCGAGCATTTTTAAAGAATTCTCGTGGTATTACAGTATTGTCAAAAAGATCAAGTTTTGAACATGGTCAATGATATATAATATGAACACGGGTAGAGAGTTAAATCAGAAATTTATAATTTCTCAATCGATAATTCTTTACTTAATAATTTTTAATGAATGATAGTATATTTCGACATTTTCGTAATGAAAAATCGATCAAAGAATTTATAAAAATAGATTAGCTCGGGGGCCAAAATATAGTTTATATATTTTTATAAGTGTGCAATTTTCAACATAATTCTCAGCGATGCCGATTATATGATAAATCTCGATATTGCGTTCTCATCTTTTTGGACAGTTTCGTGAAAAGATTTTTCACGAGTCTAGACCATAACTCTAAGTCTTCAAATCATATAAAGGTGCGTCATTTGCAAGTTATGCACGCAGCCGAGGAACCAGGTAGAAACTGAATCCAGATGGTCGGATACCTTAAAAGTGTGCGTGGAAATTCCCGCACATTCATATGCACACACGCTCATATACAGGGTGTCCCATAACTCACCTGACAACGCTCGTGGGCAGGTAGAGCGGACTAAACTGAGTCGAAAAGTCCTCTACTATTTTGTAATTTTCGCAATAGTTAACAAGATATTAATTACTAAAAATTTCAACTTTCATTTTCTTATTTTTACCATCATGAAAATCCGGTATTAAAAAATTCTGAAAAAAAATTCTTAGAGTTCTATGAGAAGAAAATAAACAATTTTTGTCTCTTGCAGTTTTTTTGTAAAATTGATAGTATTTGAGAAAAAAATTATTGAAAACCAATATTCGGCAATTTTTAGTAATTAATATCTTGTTAACTATTGCGAAAATTACAAAATAGTAGAGGACTTTTCGACTCAGTTTAGTCCGCTCTACCTGCCCACGAGCGTTGTCAGGTAAGTTATGGGACATCCTGTATACGTACATATACATGCTCGAGTTTCGCTATTCGAGTAACCTGAAACTCGAAAGTTAGACCGTCAAACGCAAACTGCTTGCGTAGCTCGCGCGTTCCTTTCTTACTAAATTGCTGTGTATCAAGCGCGAATCTGTAAAGTGTAACGTTGATAGCTGCAGGACACTCATAAAAACAAAGTGACCAAACAGCAAAGATAACACAGAAGGTATCGATTGCTGGCGAATCGCTTTTGTATTGTATTCTCGTTGCTTGCGCAGCGTATGCGTCACACATCCATTGAACTTATCCACGCGCGGAGATACATAACTATCTCTCTATTCGGCATATTTTTTCAAAAAACTATTCTGAAGTGTCACCAAAACGTGATACCTATTTAATTTTATAGGTTATCACTCATTTTTGTTTATCTCTAGCGATAAAATAATATTCTCTCGAGTGGAAATATGTATTTTAGTTCTTGTTGTATATTTTTACGCTTTAGTAAATATTTTACCCATAACTCTATCCATTTATTTTTCTAGAAAATCGAAAAAACGGGAAGACTCGTACAAATTTTTGAAAAAAAATTAAAAGAAGTGAATTCTACGTGCGTTAGCGGAAAAGGAAACTGTGCCTTTCTTTATCAAAAAGGTTTCCCATCCAAAGATATTAACTCAAAGAAACCGGCAGCACTCTTTTTTTCCTCGCAAGAAGATTCCATCGTGTAAGAGAAGATATATTGTGTTATCGACTGTGCAGAAGGTGCAGAAGATACTATGTGCGTACTATATAGAGATCCATGTCGCGCAACTTCGCTAGAACCGTTGCGTTTTTCTCAGGCGAGGCGTGAGAAAAAAATCTCATATGGTTTAAAGCTGCTATCATATTTTGCCAGGCGGCTTTCTCATCACGCCCTTTTGCACGATCGGCTCGATGCACATTCTCCTCGATTTTTCCGCGGTTATTACGAGTAATATCGCACAATATAGATAACCGAAAACTCATGCGAAATCACAGATCCCGAAATCCTCCTCTGCGTCAGCGAAAAAATATTAGATACCGCATCGTGCCGTATTCCATGCGCATGTATAACCGTTGCGCCCAGCCTTTATTCCATTTCGCATATAAATTTTGTAAGGCAGCGGAATATTAAGGGAAAACGGAAATTTATTAGTGTTATACACATGCAGCAGGCAATTTCGGAAAATTTTTTTATGTGTCAATTATTAACACCGATTCGTATGTAAAAGTCACGTTCAACGAGTTTCATTTATTATCAAAATATTAAACATATTGTACTATCATTAAGTATTTTATTTTTATCCACGGCGAAAGAACGGTTTGACACTGTCAAAATTTTGTTC
>NW_017257650.1:172069-205918 GCF_001594055.1 Mycetomoellerius zeteki
AGAGCGGTTTGACAATGCCAACATTTCGTTTCACTTGCAGATTTTGTTGAAGTTTGTTTTTTTTACCAAGTTTATCTTTAAAACACCGCTCGTCCATATAATATTATTAATACCTATTGTATTATATGATCGTGACGTAAAACACATATCTCGATTTTATGGAGGATTTTTCTTACGAGCTCGAGGCAATGACCTCATCCCTCTTCCCTCATACCAAATCTTTAAATCTGTTCTTGGAGAAGATAATTAAAAAACAATATTATCTCGATCTTTATTAATGTAATCATATAGCACCTTCTTAGAGTATAATAGTTCTGTTAAAATCACAAGTCGGTTAAATGAAGATTTAATTTATTCAGTGCAACTTTATTAACCCTCCAGAACTGAAGTGGGTCTAGTGAACTCACTTATACTATATATATATATATACTCGTATATATATATATATATACACATATACTCCTCTGTAACTGACGAGTTTAGTGCGTGCGTGCGTGCGTGCGGGGTGGACCCACTCAATTATATTTTTTATGTTACATCTGCGAATTTAAATTATTATTATTAAAATAATATTCATTCTTTTTTATACGAATTGTCATTTTAATTTCTTGAAATTAATTAACTTTTTAATCAACATATTGTTTATTTGCTACAACGACATAATTAAAAAATTGTCATTTTTTAATTGTTTGTAGAAAAAGAACTGAAATATATAGAAAAAAAAGAAATATGTAATTTAAAAGAACATACTTTTATTTCTCTGCAATAAGTTATTACACCAAAATTGCATTTCAGAAATTGAGTTATGTTGTTGTCGTAGTAAATGAGCGATATGTTAAATGAATCTCCACAAATGTTAGTAATTGTGTTACAGATTTTGGAGCGTCAGTTCCCCTAAGGATTAATAATTTTAATATTTTCGAATCGCTTTTATTGAAGATCTGTCGTCCATATGTCACATCGTAGAATTATTAGCTTTTTGTAAAAAAAAGAGAATATGAGCTCTGCAGTAGATAGATTAAAATAGGCTATCTCGCGTCGCGAAAAATTGCAATCTTTTTTTTATATTTCGGCGTTTCAATATCACTGCGAGTGTAGGGAGCGACTACAATTAAGGGTGCATTGAGGGATATTCAAAAAAGTATAAACTTCACACGAATACACCTGCCGGATGACGCAATGGATCGTTTTACGTTTTTAGTTGAAATATCACAAATTTCGTTTGGAGACAGCAATCAATGCACTTCTATGGGCGTTCGCAGCAAAACTGAAATTGCGATGCAATAATCGACGCGCGATCAAAACGTGTCGAAAAGAGTTTATATTTCGGCCATACTTGAAATTATATAAACTATAAATTTTCAACATTATAACCTGTACATTATTTGCATAATAAATGTAACTATTACGGTAAAAAAAGCTATTTTCTAATTATTTAAATTCGTAATAAAATCATCTCCAATACTAGAGGAAAAGGTGGTATTGTGGCCAGTGTACATATTGTGGCCTCCCTTAACATCTCCGCTATCATATAGCAAATCCTAATGATTACTTATGGAATTATTACTTCAGCTCGCCGTCATACCATGACATTAATATTATCAATACTCAATAACCAGCACTTATAACGCATATACGCATTTTTACTTTCAAGTATTTCGAAACGTTTCTGAGATACATTTTAGTATTTAATTACACCTACTTCTTTATTTTTCTTAAACTTGAGAGTACTATCACATGAATATATGTATTTTTGAGTGTGTTATTTGCTATTTAACATATTACTTGACTGTATATATTTTGAGTTATGCAAATTTAAACAATACCATGGCATTTTGCTAATGTGGCTTTCTATGGGTATTGATTACTCACGATATCTTTTTTGCGGTTTCCGTATCAAAATAATTATTTGATAATCGATTGTAGCTCTACTGTTATTCTATAGTTTATATTACGTGTACTATTTTCAGTACTGAAATTTTTAGTACTGAACAGCTTATATGCAGAAGTTATGTGAATGTATATATATAGTACATTCATTTGCATACATTTCAAAATGTTTTACTTTTTTGGTAATATTGTAATCAAATACTGTTTTCTAAACAAAACTAAATATTTTAAGGCTTTTTTAATGGAAGGCCACAATACCACTCATTTTTTCCTTCGAGTTATGCAATATTGCCACATTTTTATTAATAGTATTCTAAGTAATAAATATTTCGTAACTTTGAGTTCAGAATCGATTCAACAACATTTTAACGAATGTAATTGTCAAGTTTTAAACTTAAATATTGATTATTAACAAAATTATTGTAAAATGTAACTGGGGTGCCATAATACCACCTTCTCCTCTATCTAATAATAATATATAATGATAAAAAATAACTTGAATTTTTTAAATATTTTCGAGAATTCATGTAAAGTTTTAATGTTTTCGAGAATTCATGTTAAGTCTATACTTTTTAAAAGTTATTATTTTTTTAATATCAAAATACAAAAAAGACTGCAATTTTTCGCGACACGAGATAGCCCATTATATATTCCTTCATATTTTACTTTAAAATTGTATCTAAATTTTAATAACGCTTCTAAAAGTTGCTCTATGTTCTATGTATTTAAATCGATATGACATGTCCTCATTCAGTCAAGATGCTGATATTGTTTTAATTTTTTATATCGTTAGCTATATTTACAGTGAATAACTTTCAGCAACACGTATTTTTATTTAAATATCCACCTGTTAGTACTATCCCAACGTTTTGCTTCGTTGATGTGATTTACTAACGCGAATCCCGACAGCAAGGTGTTAAGAATTTTAAAAGCTTGCACGATGCTCGATGCAATTGCGCCTGATGTTATCTATGCCAAGGCCGGTACTATGCAACATCAGACAGAACCGATCTTACATGGGCGTGCTACAGCGACTGTTAATTAGAAATTCCTAATCTAATCTAGCGGTCTCAGTGGAGAAAAAAGGGGACAGCTAAAAATCCGCCGTTATCAAGAACGATGTTATCAGCGAAAGTGGCGCAGAGCGAACGTTTCGTGAAAAAATTAATTTCTATTCCGCTATCGTATTAATTAGCCCTTTGTGATAACCTGTTAAACGACGGTTCCACCCACAAACGTCGGCGGCGCTCGCTCAGGTCAGAGAGGCGGTATTAAACTGAAGAGCGCTCGCGGCGAGCTAATTTGGGGCAGGACGGAAAAACAGAGTCACGTTCTCGCGTTTGCACCGGAAACTAACTGCGGAAACGGTCGTCGCCTGTACCTGAAATTTTTTTAATTAGATCCGTATCTGCATTAAGTGCCCTTAAATTGCTCGTTAACGACCAACGCCTTGTTCTTGCACAGAAAAGAAAAAAACTAGTTAATTAATTAGAAATTTTGAGAACGTTATGCCAGACGAGATCGTCCACGTCGAGCCTTACCCGACAAAATGTAATAATTAGGTCGGTATTTAGAGACGCATTAACAGGTGCTATCTGTTGCATTATGCGGTTGTTATTTTGAGGGGAAGCGGATCACGCGGTTAACATTGTTATGCATCGGAAAGCTGTAGCAAGCGGCAACGTTGGCGTCGTACAGCAGCGTATCGCTTTCCCGGGAATAAATTCTCAGCCATAACTGCATTGTTGTCGTTATGTCTAGATGTAAATATCTAAATACACCTCTCGTTTATTTTCTCACTTAGAAACATGCATATTTTATGTGAACAATATATACTTATCGTTAAAAAAAAAACAGGAAAATAGCTTGTATCAGAAAACGTTGAGATCTGTAAATATATATAAAAAATAAGAGACAAAGAGAGAATAAAATTATTTTAAATAAAAGTTTTGATTGGAAAATTGTATAATGCTCCTGCAACATTTTATTATTTTTTATTATTATAATTTTCTATAGCAAGTATTTTTTATGAAATTGATATTTTTTATGTAATTGATATTTTTTCCGATAAAACTCTATGATATTTTTTGACATAACATAATATTATTTTGTTCTGGATATAAAAAAATTAGAGTAAAATCATTAAAAAATCAATAGTTTACAAGATGTATCATATATAGTCTGAAAATATAAAATATTTGATAATTCCGATAAAACAAAATATTAATTTCTGGTAATTTATTGTGCTTTAATTACTTTTATGCACGGAATAATCAATTAACATAAAAAACAGATAAATCAATTAACATAAAAAAAACATATAATTGCATTTTAAAAAATATACAGGACATTGCACCTACTTTCAGTACAGGTTGCACGTACTTTCGGCTTAAACTATACAGCAACTGTAAAGCATTTAAATTATAAAGCACTAAATTTCGTTCCAATTACCGCAAGAGACTTATAAATCAACGGCGATGCGAGAGCCTTCAAATCGCCGGAGCAAGCTAGCGAAACCAGCGGTGATAAAGAACGAAGTGCATCCCGAGGCATGCAATCGCCGATGAATGCACTTCAATCGCACTCGCTCTCCAGACAATGCGCGCGGTTCGAGGTAACTGCACGTTAACCTCCGCTTTCTTGGACCCAACAATCGAGAGCGCGCCTCCATTTTCCGCAAAAATGCAGCCGGCCACTACGCACTCATCCTGAATTCCCGGGAGGAAACTATATAATGATCAACCCCCGACATACAAGTAAGGAACATTACGAGCGTTGTCGCGAAGTGCGCGTGTTATTTCAAGGATTAACGCTCATTAACATCCGCCGTGCAGCTTTAGTGGGCCACACAACTATCGGTTCGTAATATCGATTTTCGAGCTTTTCGTGTACGTGCTAAGAATAATAATGAACGGAAGCTGTATACGAAATCGCGCGATAACTTATATTTATACGTATTTACGTTACGTTACAATATTATTACGTTCTGTGCCATGTGGGTCACTGGTGACTCGCACTGCTGCACTGTTAAATTCATAACATGTCAAATTATACCCCCCCAAATTAAATTATAATATTTTTAATTAATATACGAGTATATTTTCATTTCTATGTATATCGCTACTACTATTCAATATATGGTTACTTTAACTATAAAACAATGGATTAAATAAAATTTAACTCAAGAAAATATATTGAAATATGATTCAAATTTAGTTTATAATTTGGTAAGCGTTAATATGGATATTGTTTACGTTGAAACCAACTACAAACATGAATTGATTCACATTTTGACACATACATGAAAGTTACACAGAAAAGTAACAAAATGTTTATTTAACTCAAGGGATTGGATTACTATTACTCCTTTTATATGTAACAGTGTGGACTTTCCGTTCAGGCCGTTTAATATTTTGGCTGTAAAAAGAAATATAATTATAAAATAATTTCTAATAATATATTATACATGAATATAATAATTATGAATATTGTGATAATAATGCAATATTGGTACATTTTAGAGCTTCTTCTTTATGATAATTTTTATATTTTTTTAACAATTACAATATATATATATATTATTTAATAAATATAATAAACATAATACCTTAGGTCACCATTAACGCGGCGTAGTAATCAAATTACTTAAAATTATCGCGGCACGGAACATGTTATGAAAATCATTATCGGCTTATTGCGCGTTTTTTTGCCGTTGATTAATTAATTTTCAAAAATATCTGTATATCCCACGCATAAAAAATTAATATTTTTTTAAATTGATTCTCCACAGAATGATAGATTGTATTTATATCATTTCAAGTATCTTTTTTTTAATATCTCATTTTATTGATTTTCTTATTGTTTCGAAAGTTGGCAATCAGATTTTCGACGCAGCTGTACATTCAATCAATGCAATGATTCAATACAGATCGACATTTGAGGTGGAACTTATGCGCATACATCGGAATTTTATACCGAGCTCTCGTACTAAAATGTGGTTTGAGACCGCGAACCATCGATGAGGGATCGTATTTAGAGCTATGCTCTGAGATACGCACGGCTTAATTCAAATGCGCGCATTCGAGAGTATTAAATTTACGGCTTTTCCAAAATCCGCTCGTAACCCCTCATTACAGCTTCTCCTCCATTTTAATGGCAGTCCTGCTTATAATGGCGGTAAACGCTTTTATTGCTGGAGTAGATGCCACTCTCCGCTGACGAAATTAATTTTATACCTGTCCATTAACGGTGGAAGAGATCCTCTAATCATCCTAAAAGTAATATAGATATAACATATGCCATTCCTTTTTTTGTCAGAACTGCACAGATTGCTATATACTCGGCTATATATAAAATAAAGTATGTACAAAGAATTTCATAATATCGTATTCTTGATTCCCTTTTCCAATCTTAAGAAATAGACAATCATATCTCTGTTTGCAACTATATATATATATATTATATATATATAAATATAACAAAGCGAACTTGCATTATTTTTCAAACTATAAAAAGATCTATTAGTTGAGAGGGATGAAGTTACGAAGCACTGAATGTGAATTTTTCAAGCAAACTTTGCAAGACGAAACACTCGTTTTACAGATGCGCCTCCGATTCTTCACACCATATACTCATTACGGCGAAATAAATTTTGCGTTAATTTACGCGCGTTAATTAGCGACGCGAAAATTCGAAAACGGGATGATGCGGTCGTAATTAAACACAGTATAAAAGGCTACACGCTGCATTATATCTCGTCATCATTTGCAAAATCCGTTTAATGTTAATTTCAAATTAACGTAATACCGATGTTTATTCTTCGCAAATTTCAATAGTGACAACGTCGGATCTCATTTTAATAGATTTCGCGGTTAACAAATTTCGCAGAATCGCGACGCTCTCCGGATTACAAGATAAAAGAGAGATTATGTCCACTCCAAGTGCATACAAGTCCGCATTTATACCCCACATTTTATGCTACGCATTATTTAGTAATGCAAAGCTCATATTTTCAATATTATCGCGAGGATTAAAATCACGCACCTCATAAATTCCACTAAATGTAAAATTTCAATTTACTAAAATTTAGATAACTACGGATCTCTGTCCACTATACATAAGTGTCTTCCATTATAATCTTCGAGATAAATTTTTATCTCTGTGCGTCCATGTGCATAGATTTTCTTTAGAAAGACACACAGTTGAGAAAGGAAAAAAATATATTCAATTGTGCATTACCTACTGCTGATATATAATTATAGTAAACTTTGCATTTTTATAAAAATCTTGCATAGAGAGAGTTTAAAGTATGAAATTGCATTGCGTTTTTTTTTTTCGAACGATCGTAAAAGTAATTTACGAAGTTAATTTAATCGCAAAACGAAAAACGTTTCAATCCAAAACTGACTTTAACATAATACCTGTATTTTTTTATGCAATTTTATATAAATTAATAAATTTGTTTATTTAATTTAGTTTTTATTTCTTAATATATACGCGATGCAACATTAAAAATTGGATTAAATTCTATTATAATTATGGAAGTTGACGATAAATTAAAATTTTGAAATTAAATTAATCTAGCAAAGTTTCAGACGGATAGACAAAATAAAATATTGGGGAAAAACGAACTTGTTTTGGCGCTTATAAAATCCACGCTACATGCATGCCTTTTTTTACAATGGGGGAAGAGTTTACAATGGAACCTATTGTTTACAATGGAAATGTCACATCGATGCAGAATTATCGATACAAACGAACGCGAGAATGTATGAGCGACTCCGTCAACAAAGCCTCGAAGGTTATTGAAAGCTTTTCTGTAACTATGACTCTCAATCTCACTTCTTCTAACGATGATGTCACTGGAACGCGTCACACATATAACGTGCTTATAAGATCACTTTTAATGTTAATTAAAACATTAAAGCAATCACTGCGATCAGAATTGCTATCATTATATGCATTAATTACGTCAATTTATTATTGCAGGAAAATATTATTTTTTCCTCAAAATTTCATAAAACTAATAAATGATACAGATAAAATAAATAAAAAATAATTAATGATACAAATAATAAATGAAAAATAATAATTTCATTATTTTTTAAATCAAACCTGAGATACAGAGATAAAAGATAGCATTTATCATACAAAGTTATTATCCAGAAGCTATTATCTAATTTTGTTTTTTAACAGTCTATAATTTAAATACGATATTACTGTCGGAAAAAAAAGAACAAAAATTTTATAAAATGTTATCTATTTTCAACAATTTTTCTAATATTTCGTTCAAACAGATGACAAGCGCAAGATAAGTTATCAGATATTACGCAACTATCTGGTAAAACCACCTATAACTTCGCTCCGTAAGTGGCTCAAACTCAACGTACGTGTTTACGCAGCATCAGCTGTTGCTTTCGCGCGAATAGCAAGCCACTACAGAAGCGTTCGTTGGTATCGAACTTTCGTTGCGCTTGTGTACACCGGCAGACATGCAACGAACGATACTTTCATGATACGCAATTACCGCGGCCGACCTTTCCGCGTGGCACGGCATAACAATCAACGTTCTTAGAGAGAGTTACCTTTATCTCCGGGACGCGGCAAGTTAGCGTTATCGATTCTTCCCGATGATCGCGTTTTAAGCGCCTGCAATGCAACAGTCCAATAAAGAGCTGAAGACGCAACACGATGATTCCTGCAAACTCGAGTATGTAATATTGATGAACTAGCGGTCGGTGGCTACCGCTCTGTTGCAGCTTACGCCAATATTATTCGTATACCGTTGAGTAGTGCCTTTGATCACGAGACCGCGCCCGCTTAGAACATGCATTGAAGGGCAAACGGAAACGATGGACAGAAACTGAAGTCCGATTAGTCTACAAGACTACGTTCCTTATGTATTCCACTCGGTATTCCACGTATCTTTGATAACAAGTTTTTTTAATATTTTCCCTGTCTGTCCTAGTTCGTAAATATATTTTTGCGAAAAAAAAGTGTTTACCGTTTCACGTGAAAGACGGCCGAAGAGGAATAGAGACACGTTATCTGAAATAGTTCTTTATACATACAATTTCCTAATAATCAATTTTTAATTTTTGCAAAGAAAAATATTGTCACGCATGAAATACGATGTTTATCCACGATGAAATTAAGTTCGCGTATCTCGAAAGCTCCTTGAAAGAGACGATCATATCGCGAATAATTTTTGCTCGTTTAAAAGCGTCGTGGAACGCGGAAAAAAAATGTAGAATGAGAAAAATGCATTTTTCCCCGATGCAAAGTGTACAAATTGTTATCCGTTGATTGCAAACGAATTAATTAAATTCTTCGTTCATAATATAATACAAGATTAAATTCACGAGATGTTTCGACGTTAATACAGCATTCGACTGCGTTATATTTTTTTGCGGAAAGCATAAAAATTCGTTGTAATAATCATCGATCAGGTAGAAATTACGGCGAGCGGTACTCTCCGTTTCAACGTTTCCATATTAATAGCAATCAACATGGATGACGACAATTCGGATATTTTTAGCTCTTGTGCCTTACCAATTTTCCGTCACATAATTTGAGCACCGTGAGGCAGGAAGAGGGTACACAATAAAAGAAAGAGATTAGGCACGGATAAATTCGTTAAAGGAGTATTCCGAGCGAAACTCGTAATGACATTAAATGTTCGTGGACATTGTCGTACGTAAAGACGCAGAAGAATGCTTTTAGTGTTTCACGTCAATTGACATTCTGAATGCAAGAACCGGGCAATTTTAGCTTCAAGGCGCGTTGCAGAAAAACGGAAAATGTCGGGTAGTCTTCAACTTCCTGAAATTTTACTTAGTTTTTACTTAATCCCCGTTCGGCGGGGGGAAACAAAGTTATTTAGAGAACAAAACGGAATAATATCTATTTCTCTTTCTTTTAATTACATTTGACATATGATATCGTAAATCAAATGTAAGAAGGTATACAGTCCAAATTTAGCTTACGAGATCCATAAGAGATGAGCTTAATGGAGAATATTTTTCATACAAAGAAAGTTCTGTTGTAAAGATATTTTGAGCGAGGAAGAAAATGTCATATTATTGTAATCAAAATCAATCAAATATCATATTACTATCCTTTTATTTTACATCGCAGTAAAGGATGCGTCCGTGTGTGTATACTTCTCCATTCAAAAAGCGTATTAACGTTTGTGAAAACCCACGATTGTAGCGGTGAAAACTAAATATAAATTCGTCCCGCTTTTGTTCGCGTGTATGTTATACGGATACTGAATCTTGCATCAATCGATAGGCCATTATTCAACCAAATGCCGAATAACTCATTTATTGAAAAAAAAAAAGGAGCGGGCTCGCGCGGCCCTTTCGTTCGGGCCCGCGATCGCTATATCGATTTTCCTGCAATCGAAACGCGGCCCGATAGAAGAAAATAATCAAGAGACCGATAGTATCAAATACGGGCGATATCGCGTCACGTAGTCCGATCGAGCACATAAACGGCATTAAGTGACGTGTTTCGCACCGATTGCACGGTATTTGGACGCGTTGTAAAAGGCGACAATCGTGATTGGCAATTACGTTTTGCAGAAGAATGGCAACCCAATCGGGGACACGTCGTCATCGTCGTCGTCGCGGATCACTAGCATGAGCGCAAGCCCGCATGCAAATTGGGGCTTAATTCGTTCGTTAGCGCGCTTAGCCCACCGAAGAAAAGTTAAATTAAACTAGCGGAAATTCTGCGGCTAACTCAGCGATCTACATCTACATACGAGTTTTTAAAATCTGAACGCGTATTCTGCAAAGCATATTAGATTCGAAGAAACGGTGGAAATCGATCCTACATTCGAAGAACGAATCTCCGAGTTGTACAATATTAAGTAACGAAGATATCAACAAAATAAAAGTACTATCGAAATATTAATACTTTTTATTTTTTTTTTTAGACTTAGTTTATTTTTCGCCGATATATAGCACGCACGCGTGTATGTTGTGCAACCCCGTTTTATTTTTATATAGGGTCGGTTTTTTATCAACATCGTAGTATTTGTATCACGTCTCACGAACGACACTTTATCTTCTGTTTCAAGCAGATATGAATTATTAATATTGCCAGGATAAAAAAGTAACCGTACATCGTATCGGTATTTATCATCACTTATCTGTACGTTGAATTAAAAATCAACTCTCGATCTCACAATTTCTACCTTTTTCTGATATATACGGAATTACCTGTAATTCTCGCAAATTTTACAACCGCTTGCAGTTTTTCTATCCCCAACTACATAAAGAGGAAACCCTCTTAAGCGAAGTGGGTGATAATATACGCGCCAGAGTCCTAGGAATGTTTTAGGTCGAAAAATAATTAAACATCCGAAGGAAATTTTCACGGAGAGCGAAGTGGTATTTCCGCGGCGTATAACAGCCTCGGCGCGAAATGAGAAAATGCTGGGTGTCCCCGGTGGGACCACGGTGTGCATTAAGATACACACCTCGTATAACGTTCAACGTTCGTTTTCTACGTAGCCCACAAAGCACTGCCCTTTCCTCTACGTACGTTCAAAGAAAGCCTTCGATACGAGAAACGATCGCGTTGCACAATACGGCGAAAGCAATTATTTCCACCGCGCTCGCTCGTGAACGGAAAAGCAAGCAACGCCACGCCAAACGAGAGTGGCAAGCGAGATGACGCCGACGACCGTGACGCGATTTCGTCCGCGCGCATTGCTGTTACCTTTGTGCATACACCCGAATTTTGGACAAACGTAATACAGGTTCACGCGCTTTTAACCATTTGGCATATGTTGCTACGCGTTACGTTATGAATACACATAGCGTGCGCGTTACTGCAAAAAGAACAGCATACGAAATTTTTGGAAACGAATGTAATTGCGATGATCGACCTTTGTGAAGGTATTTACTGAATATAATTTCATTAAAGATTAATAAATAGCATCAAACAATTAATTAATCATTAATAAATTATCGGAAATGCTTTTTATAAAAATATAATTGTTGCTTTCTCTTTAAAAATTAATTTAAAATTCGTTCGAGTTTAAATTTAACAAATTATTAATGAAATAAAATTAATCAGAAAATTATTTAAAAAATGAAATAAAAATAATCGAGATATTGTTTATGTGCAAAAATCCCTTTGTATTTTGTATCTATGTTATGAAAAGATTTTAAATTAACTGCATTTTTCTCTGATATTATTTCCACAGTACACAGATAGATTTTATATTTCTTAACAACGTGAAATTATCAATCTTTTCAATAATTTCAATAAATCGTTAATACAATTATTTTTAAACGTTCCAATCTCCAGTTATTAGAAGACTGTGACAAAATTGCTATTTAAAGGTTACTTAAATCACATTTTCTCTATTATATCGTTTAATTTCTTGATATTTACGTCCAATTCTTTTTCCACCATTCTTCATATTATATACAAATTTAGAGTAATCCTTTTTTTATAAAACGAAATATCATTATACATTCCTATCAACGTAACAATTTAACCCATTTGAATAAGAATATTAACAAGTTCAGTTCTTTAGCAAAGAATGACACGAAATTTTCATAGAATACTAATTTAATCATATCTCAGCATTTCCATATTATGTAAAATATATGTTTCTGATAAAACCGGTTCATTCAGAACCATTATCTTATTACTATCAGTACTGAATTACCATATTCAATAGCATGTTCAGTACCGAGCCGACGGATTATATCAGACGTTTCTAAGTCATGTCAGTTTGAATTTCCAATTGCAAAATTGTCATAGTTGAGGATATACCACGGTTATAAGGAATTTACAAATTGTGAACTGTCTGTAAATTATCACGTTCTCGCCCCGAGGGATCGAATTGCAGTAATAATACGCACAAAAGCAGAAATAGAGAGAAAATGAAAAGTGGGAGAAAATCATTAAATTCGTGAAAACCTACAATGAAATGTATCGATTAATTCCCGTTTTACGATCGCTTCTCCACAGAAACTAGGCAATGTACAAGGATCGCCGCGTTTAACCGTGACGCAATGCGAAATACCATTTAATTATCATTCATTACCTGCATTATCTACTAATTACGCGAATGCAAACGTAGAAATCGTTCCCAGCGGTGCGCGCGATGCGAAAGGTCGAGCGAAAAATCATGTGAAAATCTGTGCGTATATATTAAAAAATGAAAAAAAAACATACATATGTATATACATGTATATTATGTTTTACTTTGTAATTATAAGTGCATATGTATGTATTTACAAGAAATACTCAAATAACATTCGTTCGCTCGCGAAAAGGAATTGTCGTGAACACACACGATTTCCGTTTAACGTGTGCGATTTTATGGCTGCACCGCCTCGGAGCGTAACTTTTTCAATTTTCTCTATGGCAAACAACTGAAATAACCAATTTTGCGACACCAGTCTATCACAATCTTTTAACCATTTTCTGAAAATGGCAGTAGATATATAGACGTTTATGGTTGAATGTACATATATACTTACAAATATATATAGAAATATATAAATAAGTATTTTCAACGATCAAATAATAATTAAATGTTGACAAATATATAACCTGTAAAATTAGTTCTTCTCGTTAAAATATTATCATCATTTTCTTCGAGTAATTGAAGTTTATAATTGAGAGCAAAAAATAAATTCGTGATGAAAGTATGAATACAGTAAAGATCTTAGAGAAAAACAATATTAGACCGTACTTACATAATATTTGAATTATAGCTGGAAATATATCATGGAAGTATACCTGGTATCTCTACTATTTGTCGAGAATTGATAAAGATTTCACGCGATAATTACACGTACTCATGTCTTATTGGCGTGAAAATTTCTATTTCTTTCACTTCTGTGATTACACGTGATGTACAAGTTAGTTACGGTTGAACGCATGCATGTGTATGGAAATGTGAAAATTAAATAAAACTGAAAATCTCGCGCAATTTTGCTTTATTACGGTAGTTTACTTTGTCATATTGAAAGTTTTCTTTCAATATGTACTGGATATCTTTTTTTTAATCAATACATTTTATATCTGTTTAAATGAATTTATGTAGTAAATATATTATTTAAAGAAATAAATAACAAAATAAGTACAATTTTCATACTTCTTCGATCATCATGAATCATGAATTCTTTAACGGCGACGTTTCATCTGTTTTACATTTCCAAAACTGGAAATGTTCATCATTTTACGTTTATGAAAAGATAACAAAAATTCTGGACTAACATTCCGGCCGTAAATGATTCTTCAATTAACTTTCGGATTTCCTGAAATAATTTTATTAGAATCGACTATAGAGAACATCGAGTAATTTACGACTTAATTATTGAACTACTTAAGATGACGGATGAAAGGAACGAATAGTAAAGCCAATTTAAACTCATTTTAAGAATGTTGCTTTTGATGAAATCTTTCCTCGTAAAATTCTACATAGTATTCTCGTTAACTTATACTCTTTACTAAAACTTACTCGTACTTTGCTGAACTTAAATTTAAAATATATGTATAGTCCAGAGAGTACATTTTAAGGGTAAAGGCAATTATTAATATTAAATCATTAATTCTATTTATGTATATAAGCTAAATCAATTTATTTTATACAAAATTAATATCGCCGAGTTTGGAAAGAGTAGAGTGACCGGTCGGTTATAAGTTTATGTTTCGATCAATTGATTTCACGTTTTCGTGCGGTAACAATTAAAGAACAGATATAAAAACTTAATTTTATCTACTCACTGTTTGGTATCAAAGGAGCAATAACAATCCAATATTCCTTAAATTAAATAACA
Organism: Mycetomoellerius zeteki; assembly: GCF_001594055.1. Lineage (NCBI taxonomy): Eukaryota > Metazoa > Arthropoda > Insecta > Hymenoptera > Formicidae > Mycetomoellerius > Mycetomoellerius zeteki. The sequence continues at coordinate 186,775 of NW_017257650.1, forward strand.
TTTTGTTATTTTTAACTTCCATGTAAGTCAAAATCTAAATCAATTTATTTCTATGATTAGTCTCAACATAAATAAACATACTTGATGAATATTAAATTAAATTTGAGTCAAATTAGTACACTTTAGTACTAATAGTTCACGTTTTTTGAAGAGCAGTGGCGACCAACAGAAATGATTAAAAATAACTCAAATTAGGCATAATCTGATATTATTTTAAGCAGATAATGAACAGATCATGTGTAACAGATAATAAATTTTATCTCTAATGATTCACCTGAGGGATAACGTTAGCTTGCATTTTGTGACAAAATACGATCACTCACCGATTGTACTAGAACTAAATAATCGAAGCAGTTTCCGAACTCAAGACACAGTCAAATTTTTCCCCTCACGAACACGCGAAATTCAGGATTGGGGAAAAAGCGCTTTCAACGGCTTGCACAGCCGCGACGTGCAGTTTCCGTAGGGTATGGCTTTTAGTTTACGTTCGTGCTAATGGTTTATTGACGCGACCGACGCGTCCAAGTTCCGACATTTCTCCGCGGTGTAAGAAGATTACAACGTAACTTCGGCCCAAGTCGGCGGGCACGTCATCTACGTGCGCTCTCATCGACTTGGCGCTCGCGATCGAGGTACGCAACGGTTGACGCAATCTCGTTACGTCAGTGGAAACAATTCGAGGCATTTCGTACCTCCGGAATGAGAAAGACCCGGCACGGCATGTCTGTCAGAACATCTAGTTTATGGTGGGATCGAAATTAAATGTGTTTATCATCTCCGCAGTACGGGGAAGCGAAAATCGTGTTTCCGTAACGAAATTATTAACGGAAGCATGTCATTAAAGTGACGTCGTGCGAAATCCATTTGTTGAAATTATCTACCTTGATACCGCCTGTCTCCGCAACGCGGAATGTAGCAGCGCACAGGGAGGTACAAGGAACGTTAAGAATCTTCGTGATGCTCCATTTTATCTTATTAATGAAACGTCGCGAAGAGTAAGTCGCTGAAAAATTCTGTACGGAAGTGGAGCACGCAGCTGAGGGTATTAGGAGAGTGTTACCTGAAGAGACGGAAGAGAGCACGAGGAAAAGAGTATTACGTACTTCCGGCTTTATCATTTTGTCTCTACAACTCAAAAAAATCAATTTTCCGGATATCATGTTGCTCTTCTATTGTATTATTTATTGTCCTCCGTGCATCGATCGCGAAATGTTCTGTGGTCTTGGAGCATCTTTTTGAGATCCGCTCTCATTCCGAAAATGCGATTTATCAACGTGGAAGACAGCGGATCCCGGGTTTTCATTTAATCACATGTGAATTGTACACGTTGTACACGTGCCATTTTTCTTATACGAAGGCGCACATTTTCCTTTTATCGTCAATTCGCTTTTAAAGAGAGAGAAAGAGAGAGAGAGAGAGAGAGAGAGAGACGAGAGTCTCTTTCTGAATTTAAGTACTCGTTGACTTTTAGTTCAGCCTTGCAAATGCGTAAAATACGGAAGATGTATGAATTCTACACGGAGAGAATTTTTTCTTAGAGTTTACCCTGAAAATATGATAATCGTAGGACAACATTGTATTTTGAAGAATTTTAATGTAAATCTCTCTCATTCATTAATAAAACTACAATAAAGTATAAAATAAGTTTGATTAATTTTACTGAAGTGGTAAAAATCTTTAAAATATTGTATTGCATCACAAAACTACCATATATATTTTCAGGGTAAATTTAAAAACAAAATTCTCTCCGTGTAGAATTCTACTTTTTCGCGGCGAAAGTCTTAACACTCTACGTGAGTTAATAATGCATAAATAAATTATAAATTTTGTTGCGACAAACATACATTTGTACAGTTCTTACTTCTTGTCATACAAATGCGTGGAGTTTGTAATGACAAATAGAATTTGTTGCTTTTCAAATCGTACATACTTATGCCTGTATATCCGCCTGTTTATTATTATTTATGACGTACGTCTGCAAAGCAGGTGTGCATATGCATATGTATATAAACAATGCTATTATGTATTCATGAGCAATATAAATCGGATTGATCATAGATCCTAAGTTTATTTTTAAAAAAATATTCAAGCAGACTCTAACTATTAATCTAAACCTTACTTACTGAGAAATGTAATTCAAACCACAAAATGAAATAAATCATAAATCTTTTTTCAAGTAAATGTTACATTCGTAAATTATTTGTTATAATAAATAAATAATACGTATACATACATTGAAAAAAGAAGTGTTTAATTTTAAGATATTAAAATGTTTTATTCTTGTCTCCATTTTTTAAATACTTAAGGATGTTTTAGTTTTAAACTTTTTCAATAGACAAAACACTACGTATTTGGATTTAAAACACTATGCATTTTTCTGATATTATTTCCACAGTACAGATACATTTTATATTTCTTAATAACGTGAAATTATCAATTTTTCAATAATTTCAATAAATCGTTAATACAATTATTTTTAAACGTTCCAATCTCCAGTTATTAGAAGACTGTGACAAAATTGCTATTTAAAGATTACTTAAATCACATTTTCTCTATTATATCGTTTAATTTCTTGATATTTACGTCCAATTCTTTTTCCACCATTCTTCATATTATATACAAATTTAGAGTAATCCTTTTTTTATAAAACGAAATATCATTATACATTCCTATCAACGTAACAATTTAACCCATTTGAATAAGAATATTAACAAGTTCAGTTCTTTAGCAAAGAAGTGTTTAATTTTAAGATATTAAAATGTTTTATTCTTGTCTCCATTTTTTAAACACTTAAGGATGTTTTAGTTTTAAACTTTTTCAGTAGACAAAACACTACGTATTTAGATTTAAAACACTATGCGTTTTAAATCTAAACACGTAGTGTTTTGTCTACTGAAAAAGTTTAAAACTAAAACATCTTTAAGTGTTTAAAACAAAGGGACAAGAATAGAACATATTACTTTTTACAATGTATATACATGGAAAGAATGATTTTACCAGAAGTAAAAATTTAACTATATAAATACAGATCTGAAAATAATTTTGTTGAACTATCAAAATAATTATTATATAGAATATAAACTGGTTTGTTATTCAAGCTGGTTGCTAGAATATCAAAATTATAGCATTGCGCATCATTGAGTTCTCTACATACAATTATTATTGTATTTAGATAGTCTAACAAAATTATTCTCAGATCTGTATCTAACTAAGCTTTTAGATATTTCTGCAAAATAATTCTTTTCACGTCTATATTTAAAACGCTTCCAAAAGACTTATTCACAAAACGCGCAGAATTCAACAATAAAAACGTTATATCGTTACACCAAATCTGGACAACAAAGTTTCTATGCAAACTTTTAGCCAGCAGTTCGTCCAATGCGAAGTTCATTTCGAAAAATGATGGCGACGCGACCCAAGATTCCCGGGAACGTCGCCTTTGTACGATAATGCTTTCTGTACTCACCCATTTCACTGATGGCCCATCGCCACGACGACTTCCCGAAGGATCGCATCGTCAGTCCAGATAGTCAAGAAAACGAATCTCTTTCTTCCGGCTTCTACACCCGTGCGCGCGAGTACCACCGCCACCAGCTTGCCGCTGACGAGCTACAGGCTGTCGCCGAGTTCACGAACGATCCGCACGCGCGATCTCACGCACACCATCGTAACATATCGCGCGCGCACACACGCGTCGGTAAGGACGAGGCGGGACGAAAAGGGCGAGAGGCGAGGTGAAGACGTGAAGTTAGCAAGGTGAAGCTTGACTTGAAACCGCGCCGTTACACCGTCATCGCGGGCTTTTCCTTCTTCTCCGGACAGGAGCGATAGTTGCGTCACTGCTTCCACGAACGTCGCCGAACGGTGAATCCTCCTGTATATATATAAACGCACGCTGCCGACCGAGTTCCCTCTTCCTTAGCCTGTTCAAGGGCACAGACGCGATGCGTAGTAAAAAAAAGGACATTCCCCCTTACGCGGTGAGGTCCGCAAGCGTTTCGTTTCGGCCAGTGTCTTTCAACCGGCGGAGCGCGTCCTTTCTACTTTCCCGCTCGCTTCGACATTCAACAATTTCAATTTCAATCTTGCTACAAATTAGCGAAGGAATTAACTATTTTATCGCGCGCGTGCCGAGTTCGCAACACCCTTTAAAACAGTTTTTACAGACAATTCATTCACAGAAACGACGACAATTATTAATAATAGGTTCTTTTTTTAAGGGTGATTCAGCACCTTTTTGATTCGTCGCTAAATTCTTCTCTTAAACTCTTTCTTTCTCGGCCTTGATAAAAAGGAAGTAGATTTTGTTTTTAAAAGAGAGTCGAGAAAATTAAGTTTACCGGTTCGAATCCGAAAAGGAATTGAAAAACTCCGGTTTCGTCTGCAATTTTCAAATGAAGTTAGCGAGAAGTTAGTACTCGAAGAAGTTCCTCGCGAAATTTCGTAATCGAGCGAGTCTGACGCGAATTTCAGGCGGTTAACTCGGCCGATTGATTCCCCGTGATATTCACTGGCGCGAATCGAAAGTTTACGATTAGAAATCGACCGCTCGCACGTGGATATGAATTGCGAATTTGGCGACAGGCCAAGCCGATAATCGCAAATCGATCTATTCGGTAGTTACTCTCCGAACAGATTGCGAAATCCTTATGCACGTTTGATGTATTCCGTGACGTATGTATCCGATAAACTTTTTTTAAAAAATACGTCACCAAGTTTATTTTCAAGACCAACTATTGAGACACGTTTCCGATCGATTTCTCGTATTGGCCTCATCTTAATATTTATTTATTTTATATTGATCGGGAAGATCGACTCATCGAAAATGAAACAGAAATAAATAAAAGAGATCGAAAAGATCGAGAATACTGTCAGTATTCTCGAGCCGAATCTCTGGTCTAGTGTCTCTATATTTCTATCAATGTAGATTAATTTTAATCTCGATTTAACTTAATTTTCATCTCTCTTTAGTTTTAAAAATTAGAAAAAAAGGTAATAAATCAATCCAAGATTATGGTTAGTCTACAGTGCTAGAAATGGGCATCATTTCTGCCAACGTGAATTAATTTTAATCTCGAGTTAATTTATACTTTATCTTTTTCAAATTCTCAGAACTAGAAGAAGATAAAAAGTAAGTTACACCAAGATTGATCTATATTATAAGAGAAACACTAGAAACGTTATGAGGCGATGAGAATGGAGAATTCTCCATTAGCCAATCGACCGTCAGTCAAGTGAAGTTTACGGAGGATCGTCCGCGTCGAACTTCAAAATGGAGAATTCGTTGGCGCGCACAAAAGCAATTTTCTCGCGTCTTTCTCGGCAACTTAGTCGGCCACGGTTCAATTCATGCTCACAATGCTTATGAATCATTTCATCCTTGTTATTTATCAAATAAAGGCAACAAATAATGCTCGTGAACGTTGTGAGCGTGAATCGGATCGTAACCATTATCGAGCAATCGCGAAATCGACACTAGACGGCGCGTCACCATAAAATAAACTCCAATCAGAACGAAAGAAGAATATAACCACAAAAATGTAAACATATATACACGTACACACAGCACGTACCGACGTTCTCGGATAGGTTAAAATTGCTGCTGTCACCGAGCGTCTTGCCGCTTCGTAACGTACGTTATAATCGTCAAACTGACGGGACGATTAAATCAGTTTCCACGTAAACACTCTAAGACTTCTCGTGAAAACGTTATCTCGCTCGAGTATGAAACTACCTCGACGGCGTCTCGCGTGCAACTGCGAGCGCCGCTCGTGGGATCGGGACGACGGGACTCCCTCGAATGCCCTCGATCGGCGGCTTCACCGAACTCTCTCTTGCCTCGCGCCTTTTTCCTCGCGATTTTCTCGGAAATGCGCGCGGCCGTGCAGCGTGCCGAGGCGTAGGTTCGGTAAAAGACGAGAGATCGCGATTTTACACCTGATTCCTTCCCCTCTCCGTGACGAGGATTCCACAACGACGCGATCGGCAAAATAAACTCGCGGAAGAAACGAGGAGAGAGAGAGAGAGAGAGAGCACGCCACGCGGCCACGCTACAGCTGACTCCGACCAAGTCTCACGCTCGACTGTGCGACTCGTCGCAGTCACAGCACGACCGGCGCGCCTGCCATTCTTCACCCTCGGACTTACGTTACGGACGTTACGATACGCTCGACCGGCGAACCCACGTTATGCGTCCCTACGAGCCTAACGCACCAACAAGGGCGCCGAGGGCAGCCGAGGGTTCCTACGTAAGCTGCGTACTGCGTAGAAGGGCTGCCACGAGGGAGGAGCGTTTTATGTGAGTTGGGGCAGCAGGACACGGCGTTGTTTGGAACAGTGTTTCTCAAAGTCGTTCGAACCCTGGAAAAGTCTCGGGAACAATGACACGAAGTCTTCTACGCAGTTTGTTGTTACGAAATTGATCGGTCGTTGCGCCTCGATATGTCACGCTGGGTTGTGTCACACAAATATAATAGATTTAAGTAAAGTTATATAAACGGCTCAATTAATAACAAATTATAATACAATGATCATGAGCTCCGAGCCAATATAATATGTTTGTTACAAGATAAAAAGTTCAAATACTAAAACACATAATGATAACATAAGTAAGTAACAATGTTGAACAAATTATACACAAAACGTTTCGACCCATCACGGGGTCATCTTCAAGTTGTTAAAGTAAATTAATTTCCGTAATATAATATATAAAAAGAATAAAAAGAATAAATTATTTAACAATAATAAGATTGAAAGACCGCTAATGTTAAACATAATAATTTTAAATTAAGAAGCGCCATAACGGTCAGAACGTTAAGATGTTGAACTATTGTAAATTCATTTAAATGAATTAATTTCAGAAATGATAATTGCGTGCCGATATGGTTGTCGGACTTTCAACGCAATCAAATCTGAAAATATTAATAATCCCCCCAAATTCCCCAACTTAAAAATTGTAATAAAACTTATTGCGAAAAATAATGCCTCGGCCGGGAGTCGAACCCGGATCTCTTGCATTCCGTGCGAGCGTCCTAAGCCTTTAGACTACCGAGACAAATTATTTAAATTATTTAAATTATTTAAATTATACGTGTATGTAAAATTGGTAGACCACATAACCATAGTAGTATTGAGCGAACTGTTCCAAAGTAGTCATGATTATTCCTATGTGCAATCGAGATAGAGGAGATACATCATGTTATTGTTATTATAATCTAAAGAAATTACGAAGAAGAATATTAGATATTATTTAGTTTTATTAAAAATTGTTTCAGATAAGTGTATCAATGACTACATTGATGTCACTAAAATTATATTATAATACATATATGTAAAATTAAACTTTTGAAATCCAACACGGCCTTACATATTAAAATTCGATTAAAACGTGTCTCAACCACCAAATGACGCCGCCACATCTTAACTTCATGAACAGATATAACAACATCATTTTACATAATCATAACTCAGTTAAACGATTAAAAAGATGTTATTACAATCATGTAAGAGCTGTTTTACATATAGAAATCGCAGACACTTATAACAGATTTGATATCTTCGAATACATACATTTTGTAAAAATGACAACTATAATGCTATTTGAATTTATCATTGTACGCAATCGATCTGAGGTAGATATATCACTTTTTATCCGTTATTCTTTTAATTTTACATATATGTAATATAATTTTAGTGATATCAATGTAGTCATTGATACACTTATCTGAAACAATTTTTATAAAACTAATATCTAATATTCTTCTTCGTAATTTCTTTAGATTATAATAACAATAACATGATGTATCTCCTCTATCTCGATTGCACATAGGAATAATCATGACTACTTTGGAACAGTTCGCTCAATACTACTGTGGTTACGTGGTTTACCGATTTTACATACACGTATAATTTAAATAATTTATTCTTTTTATATATATTATTAAACATTATATTACGGATATTAATTTATTTTAACAACTTGAAGATGACCCCGTGATGGGTCGAAACGTTTTGTGTATAATTTGTTCAACATTGTTACTTACTTATATAATATTATCATTATGTGTTTTAGTATTTGAACTTTCTGTCTTGTAACAAACATATTATATTAGCTCGAAGCTCATGATCATTGTATTATAATTTATAATAGATTTATTCAGTGTTGGAACGTATCTATAATAGATAAAAGTATCTAGATATAGTATCTAGATACTTTGGCTGTACCTAAATGCATTATCTAGATCCTTATAGGCGGAGATACCTATATCCGTATCTAGTTATTTTTTGATACGGTATCTTTTAAGTTTTAGATACATAGATACAAGGTATTTATACACAAATACTGTCGCCACCATTAAGAGTGTCTTCCTACACAGTATAACACAGTGATCACCTCATCCTTGTTTAACATTGACGAATAACAAGGATGTAATGGTATACTGTACCTCATACCGTGTCATCTATGTCGCTTGTTGAAAAGCATACTAAATCAATCAGAAATTAGCAATCTAGTACTAGTACCTATGCGCTGATATACTAATTAAAGACCGATATTCTTATGGTTAAAGCTGTTCATTAAAATTATGTAATCAAGGGTAAAAAATTGATAACGAGTAGAATTAATTTTATGATTTATCAATTTTGTAGATATGCATATGCATGTAAAACTAAATAATACTCGATTTTTATTTAAAACTATTAATGAAACCGATTTTAATGTTATAGTCTGTTTTGTTAAAATAAACAAATAAAATGTGATATTTAATTTACGTTGCTTATTACTTCTACTTTTCCTCTTTTCCCCCATTTTTTCTTTTTTTTTTGTTGAAAGTATCTAAAAAAAGTACCTAAATTTTCAGATACTTTTTATTTATATCTGTATCTATATCTAGGTAATTGTAAAAAAATGTATCTATACTTATATCGAAATACTTTTCCCACACAATACCTATATCTATATCTAGATACCTTTCGAACGGTATCTGTTCCAACACTGGATTTATTCTTTTCACGCGTTACCCTCCGAATGAATTCTAAGTAACAGATAAATATTAGTTCTAACAGATAAATGTTAGTTTCTGAAAATTATTTGAAATATTTAGAAAAGAAATCGCTTCCTTGCTTCAAAAGTGATACAATTTGAAAAATTTCTTAGATATTAGATTAAGAAATATTTCTTAGAAAAAAGGAAAAACTATTTTCCTTTCAACTTGACAAATTATTGCTGTCATTAATAAAATAATATCAGCAAAAAATATGTCATTTTTGTTTCATAAATAATTAAAAAAACCATTCCTTTTGAATTGCAGTGACCATTTTTTTAAATCACTCTTTTTGAGTTATGACGATTTTGACGATTTTTTTTAATTACCCTCTCTCTCTCTCTTCTTTTAATTGTGATTTTTTATAAAGTTAAATTAGTTCACTTTTCATTGATAGAAGGTAATATTTACTTAATTCATTCATGATAATAACTAATCACTCGAAAATGATGTTTTTTGTTTCTGTCACTTTTGAAGTGACGGAGCGAAATCATTAATTATATAAATCCATTGTGGCAAATGATTCGTTTCCTGTGTAATTAATTAAACCAATAATGTGTCATTTTGTTAATTCACTTTGAATTATACATATATACATATATATATTTCGAATTACCCCTTGTTTTAGGTTGATTTCAATGTTATTATGGACTCTTATATATATTTATATATCCTGAATCAGACAGGCGAATAAATCTCTGGACTTAATCCCAACATAATGGAAATCGTAAAAGAATGTTACCAAATTCCGTACCCGTCCGATACACAAGTCGCGTTTTTCCACGCATATTGAATGAGATATGTTTACGAACGGATTTTGCGAACGCAATACAGGGCCGTTGTTGCCCCGTTGTTGACAGCCAACAACGATTCTGCAATAAACGAAATTCGAAGCGGAAGTGTTCATAAAACCGTGGGGAGGATTTATATTCATAACAGTTTTTTGTTTATTTTCCCTGAAATAGGGATATGATATGCATAGGGTGTTCTGTAAACATACATCAATAGCGATAAAGATAAATTTGGATCGGGAATCTCCAGCGAAATGAGGTTGAAAAGAACTAAAGTTTCGTGTTCGTATCTTAAAGACTGACAGAAATTGAAACTGGGGAAACGTTAAACTTCCATCTAACAAGTTCAAGCGAATTCCAAGAGAATTTTAATAACTTGCGTTTTATTTCGTTTCCTGGCTATTATGAAAACCGTCAAATTATTGTATAATTAATGACAGAGTGTGAATCATTTCCACGGGCGATAATATCTGTCATACGCGATTTAATGTAGCAATTAATTTCGGGAATGTTTTCATAAATCTTCTACGAAATTCATAACGGATAATAATACGCTTATACATCACCTAACAGTAGGACAATTTAAAATCTATCTAAAGGATCTATCTGCGATCTTGATTTGCCACATTAATTAAAATCCAGGTGCCGGGACTCGCGTTTCTGACAAGCCAATTGAAATTTCGTGGCGGTAGCCGAGCTAGCGGGAAAATTTTAATTTTCCACGAAACTTTTCAGATGTATGCAAAGTGGCACGAGATGTAAGTTCAGCAAGTTTTCATTTATCCGTGAAAATGGATTTCAAAGATGGCACCGCCATCCTGCGAATGTAGATTCACAGTACTCGCTTTCGTACCCGCAAATTGAAAGTTAGCTTAGAAAAAAAAAAGAAAGAAAGAGAGATGCCACGACTTAGAGACCCATCAGGGTCAACAGACTCAGGATAAATTATCCACTTGTTTTGCCTCGTTACGCAAAAATTGTTACTTATTTTAAGGGCAATCATCCCGTCGTTAACCTCGATTGTTTTCCTATCCGGTTTTAACAACGAAATGTTAGGTGCAGGATGGTCCATTCACTTCTTGCATCCTGAGTACTCTCCGTTTATAAATTCGCAAGAAAATATTTCAGAGTGATTTTTAAAATGTTTTCATGCGAATTTAAAATTGAGGAGAACGGAAATTACGGAAAAAAATGAATAAATTGATTTTCACATAATATATATCGAAAATGTTCCGCGTAAAATTTAATTAAAACAAATTTGTATCGTACTTTATTACATGAATATAAATTTACAGTATATTTATATGCGTATATTATAGAAAGAGAATATACGAGAATAGAAGAATATATAAAAATAATAAAATAATTTTTTTTCCGATAATTAGCTATTATTTTGTTTTCAGAAAGGACAAAATGTTTATAAATTATAATTAATTATAAACCATATGCAGACACACACATATATATATATATATACACTCTATTAACATAATGTATATATACGTTATATTGCTTTTGTGAGTTATAACAAGCGCTTTTAGCCTTCCGGTTGTTCTCTTCACTACCCACTGTTATAATCCAGACATTATTGCATTTCCAACAGAGCTCAGAATGCAAGAGACGGCTTTTTATTTAACGTTTCACATTGCGTGGTGATTTATGACGCTGCTAGAAACAAAAAGCGATCACCTGCGGATAAAAAAAAGCAGTTGAAATGAATTACCTTTTGGATAAACTTCAAACAAACGTCCAACTATTTCGTGTCCTCGCACTCCCCGCGTGGCAAAACGCCGCACCGCGATGAGGATTGCTTTTCGGATGTCTCGCGGTTGGGACAATGTATAATAAATTAATTCTTTCGCTGCCGTTTCATTTAATTTTGTCGCTCATGCGGATTACATCGTCGACGCTAAAAGGGATAGGCGATCGTTTGCGTTGGAAAGTAACGGAGCGGGCGGGCGTAAAGGACTGGCGTGGCAAGTCGGAGGAAGCGGATCGGGAGCAACTTTGCACAGTGTACCGTGGGCATACCGGACTTTCCACGATTTTCTCCAATTGGAATTGGCAATGAAGCTACCTCGGCACCACAAGATAGCTTTCGTGGGGAAGCGACATGTAATTAATCCTCCAAATGGGCGGTAGAGAGTAACCGTCTCAAAAGAGTCTGAGTGTACACGATCTATGATGTGCACGATCACTATCGAAGGATGCTAATAATGTTGCAATATCGAGGCATTTTTTATCGACGTGATGCTTTAAAAGTTGATAATGCGAAAGGATTTAAAGAATTTAAAGGGCCGGAATAATGAAAGTCGACTCGGGATTGTTCCTGATTGATAATAAAAAATTTACTCTTGTATTTATAGATTTTTCAAGAGACCCGCTATTAGAGAGATGTCAATGTCACCGTTGGTCCGGGCAGATGAACACGCGCGAATCGATAAGTTCCATTTCCTGAGATAGAAATTCGTAATGACGATTGAGACGCGATTCTCCTGAGATTTAGAGAAATCCCGATTTTTGACGAAAAAATAAAATAAAATAAAATCGACATCGGAAAGTGCGTCATGACGTCACGCTCCAAGTCGCTAGGTGACATCGCTTATCGCGATCCAAGATTAATGTCGTGTATCGCGACCGCTCTGTCGATTTTATTCAGGTACGATACGTTCTTCCATGATTTATAAAGTACAAATGGAAGCAGGATTTACAGCTGCAGCTTTCTATGAGCCGAGTTGTTGTCGAAAGTCATAATATTGCCGTAAGTCATCATATTTTATTACGTCGTTAATAATAATTGTGCAAAAGACTGATGTGTATATACTAGGTGCGGTGTATTTATAATTTATATATGAACAAACAGACCTGTACAGAAAATAGTGATTAAAAAGGTAATGAATTTTAATAATTAAATTACATTGCATCCCTTTTATAGAATTAGCAAAATCGATCTCCTTTCGTATAAATTTAAACCGAAATCTGCACCACGAAGATATTTTGACATTAAATATCACTATCTCGATTCTCCCAATGTGTGAACATTCATCAAATAAAATCGAATAATAGTTGATATTGCAATAAAACATTGTCATCATTATGTTCAGTAACAATAATTAAATTATAATTAATAATATCATTACATTAAGGACTTTATTTCCTTTTAAAATATATGTATATTAACGTAAACACTTCAATTGTTTATGCAAAATTCGTTATGCATCAAAACACTTAACATTAATACAAGTAACCAGTTAATGTAATTAGTTAGCTAATTATAGAGCTGTTCGATTATGCGCTTTTACAAGGTTTATTAGCGGAAATGCGATTGTTTACGAATCTGTTACATCCATCAAAATACTTGACATTAATATATGAGCACAACTTTCTGTTAAGGACAATCGATCACGGGTGATATTCGATCATCGTGACGATACTTTACTATTTCTTTTTCCCATACTTGTTCGAAGATCATATATTCTTGGGTATATGACGAGCCGAAATAGGAACGCTTCTACAGGGACTTTCCTTAGAGGGTTTCGCACAGAGACATGAATAATACATCCTTTTGGGGGGATACGTTGGCTTTACTACTCGTTCCCTGCTGACTTTAATGTTTTTCGGGAAGGAAGGTGGTTCCTTTTACGAGCCAATAACGAGGAGTTCGTGGAAGGTCGATACGAGGACGCGACGCCCTTTGTGTAATTGTGAAGCGTAATTTATTTACGGCACAGAGTCGTGGTATACCTTCCTCGTGCTGCATATTACGACATATTACTCTCCCGCATATACGTGTTTAATATCAATCTCGCTATTTGATTAAATATCCCCATCGAACGCGATAGCGCGGAAATTACCCGCGGCGTTGTTCGATACGACTCGCGTTGAGTGGAAAAAACACCTATGTAATTATCGCATCGCTTTTTTTTTCGAGTCGCTCACGTTAATAAACTGTAAATTGCAAATTTTATATTAATTACCAGTCGATCGATTTCCGTTCAATCGGCCTACCGTCAGTAATTTCCCTATGTGTTCGTAAAAGGCTCGAAATGAACCTGTAATATACATGAAAAAAAAAAAAATTACACGGAAATGCAGAATTACAGAGTTGAATACTGTTAAATATCAGCAAGCAATCCAATCATTTGAGGTAAATAACATTTTCTTAGTTTTAATTTCTTAGTTTTAACTTTTATATGTTTAAATATAAATTAATTTTTATTTACTATGGTTAGTTTTAACGTAAACGATATCCAAATTAATACATGTATTTAGTAAATAATAAACTAAATTAGAATTAAATTTAATATATTTTTTTTAGTTAAATAGTTTAACTTTATTATTTTAGTTAAATTAACCCTTAAGTACTGAGATTGGTCCATGGGACTGCGCGAAAAAAAACAAAACAAAATATCTGTCTCATTTTCGCTTTCAAGTGCTTCATTTGTTGTGTAGCTTTCGTCCAGACAGTGACGCGTAAGCCACGGTAGTAAAAGTACGATACTTGCGCAGATTACGGTGAGTGCAGGGCTTTCTTTTCTTTTACGTGGTTCCCTGAACCAACCTCAATACTTAAATAGTCTATTGATAAGCATTGTCAATGTTTTTATTTTGAGAGGTAGACTTATGTTTATTTTTTGTTTAATAGTTTTTATCTTTGTTTTTGAAAAAAATGTAGATTTTAAAGTTTTATCATTTAGATTTTTGTTTATAGTGTGTATATAAAAGGTATTTTTATTGTTTATTACAAGTTTACTAAAAGTGGAAAAAAAGTTTCTTAAAGCCAAATAAAAAATATTTTGTTAAAATACTTTCATAAAGACTCATTTATAACGATGTAATCAATAAAACATAGATTTAAAAAACTCCTGTGTTTTTATTCCATTTTTTTTTAAATCGATGTCCCACGGACCAACCTCAGTAAAAATGTCATAATTTGTAACCTCAGTACTTAAGGATTAACAACATATTGAGTAGAAGCAGTGACGACCTACAGAAATAATTAAAAATAACTCAAATTGGGTATAATTTGACATTATAAACAGTGAAAAGAAACAGATGTCATAGTATACGTTTTCTTAATTTTTGGGTCGCGTAGAAAACCAAATTTTTTTCTGTTAAGAATTTGTTATTAATTCTGAAAATTTTAGAAAATCTTATTCTGTAACAATTTTTTTCGTTATTATAGAATCTACATCTTTTGACTCGTGTTCCTGACTTAAGATGTCCGTATCCGAAAGTTGCTACTGACAATCTCCGATTGCCATTACTCGTTATCAGCGTATGCTTTTCAATGATGTTTGTGTCGACTTGTGTCAGTGTCACTAAATGACAACCACTGTTTATCCATTTAACGGCCAATCTATACATTTTTCGGAAGATCCGGAATAAAAAAAAGGAAAGACAAGGACCGTCGTTGTTTCATACATCTGAAATTCTTTTTTCTTGCATGTCGCGTGAATTTCAGGAAGCGTCTTTGACTTGGGTGTGGTGTATATATTGAATACACTGGGGTTAAAATGGATAGCAAAACGTGCTTTACGTGGCGGAGCGAGAAAGAGGAGGAGGAGGAGGTGGAGGAGAAAAGGAAATAAGAATTCCCTGTCGGCACTGGGAAACTGCTCTCCCTCCGGATATTTCTTTCTCTGGCAGTCTGACAAGCGGAGAATTTTCATTCCGCGTGTGCGCGTCTTAGTATCTAAGGTAATATTCCTCGCGGCACCGGCTACTCCTGAGATATTAATTCTTAATCTGTCATCCTGGAGAGATCCTCGGCCGGTCGATTTCGCGCCAAGATTTTCTTCGCGCCCGGCGCGATGCGGTTTATTAAATTTCGTCAGTCGTCTCGTCAATATCACGTAGTTATAAGTATTTTTGACGAATGTCTTTTATGTATCTCCATCGTTTTATGTATCGCTATCGTTGAAATGAATCAGATCGGTGGCGATAATATTAATTAAAAATGACTGTACTATATCTCTTTTTTATTTAGCTTTTTGTCTTCACTCTCATCTTCTCTTTCTCTCTACTGTGAATTTTTAATATGCAATAATTTCCATCAATTTGTGTGTGTGTGTGTGTGTGTGTGTGTGTTTGTCGGATTGATAATTTGATTAAAACCATGACAACTTTAATTTTCATATCAAAAATAAAAAATAAAAATTTGTAATTTAAAATGTGTAATTAATAATTACATATAATAAATCACATTTCTTTTTAAATATTTCTTATCAATACCATCTTTTAATTAACGAAAATTATAAAATGTAATGATATTTAAAAATATAAAAATCTTGGGTATTTTTATTTAAAAAAAAAAATACGATTAAAAAGATGTTTTATATCATGTATAGATTATATTTAATTTTTTGACATTTCAAGAAAATGAAATCTTGAAAAAACTTTAGGTGTCCAGTATCACTCAATCTTCCCCTCTACAAATATTACTCTACCAATCATCAAAAGTAAACTAATTTAACTTCATAAAAAAATCGTCAAAATCATTACGACTCAAAAAGGGTGATTTAAAAATATTCGTCACAGCTAAAAAAGAGTGACTTTTTAAGGATTGTGAAATGATAAAAATAACACATTTGATGTTAACCCAGATAACATTTATGTTGCATAAGATATCTGAAGACGTCTTTTAGATATCTTATGCAACATGCATGTTATCTGGGTAAGAATACATTCTTTTTGTCGATAAGCATGAATATTATTTGATTAGTCAATAATTCTGTCAAGCTTTCCTCTTTTCTAGGAAATTAATTTTTTTAGTTGGAAAGCACTTTTATAGCGATATGATAATATATATGAGAAAAAGACCTCAAAAGAGAGATAAAATTATTTTAGCTGTTGCTTTATTATAATATCTCTAGTGAAAAAGTTTTGCTGAAATTTTTCCACGTTTTAGAACATTTCAGGGAAATTGCTGAAAATTTGCTGAAACTTCACTGAAAGTGAATTTTTCAGCTAACATACTGAAATCCAACTGAAATTTCTCTGAAATTTGTTTGAAAATTTTGCTGAAATTTTTCTGAAATTTTATCGAAAATGAATTTTTCAGCTAAAAATCGCTGAAATTAAACTGAAATTTTGTTGAAAAGTATACCAAAACGTGGAATAATTTCAACAACATTTTTCCATCAGGGATTTGCTACTTATAATACTTTTGCTCTTGACAGTGATTATTCTCCGTTAATCTAACTGCTCCAAGTGTCAAAGTTTATCGCACGAAGAGTAACGTACTTCCCAGAACCCCTCCTTTGGCGCACTTGTTGCTCAAATAGCGGATACCGGGAGACGTATCGTCGTCACCCACGTGTTTATCGTACAAAAATCCACGTTTAAGCTTGTTACCCTGTACATATATGTATATACACACGCACATTGCAATTCACAATGCAAATGTCTTCGTAATGTCGCGTGTTCGAAGCAAAAAGTAAAGACACGTATAACTTTTTCATGCGATTTTGAGTAGGAAAGTTTTTAATCGGCTCGCTTGCGTAGCCGAGGCGTGTCGCTTTGAAGTAAAAATTTCTTAACGACTTCTTTTAGAAACTACGGACCACAGAAATAGGATCCCGGAAGTACCTAACTCTTGAGGGAATGACTTACAATCTCCATGGTAAAACGAGAAGAGCATCAGATGCGCTCTCTTGTTTTAATGGTGCCTCCTTTGACGAATCTGTGGCCGGGCTTTTTGCAAAAATTTAATGAGAGACTAACGTTCTAATTTTCAACATTAAATACATCCATAATTAAGACGAGTGATGTATATATATATATATATATATATATAAAAGGTAACCAGACCCTGTATATGGTCTACTTAAACTTTGCAATTTTTTCTAATTTTTTTGTTGAGTTCAAAATTGAAAACTGATGACCAGATTTAAAATAAGAAATATTTCCGAACATAAAAAAGGTTACAATCGATGTGTGTACACTCAGTATACCTAGGTTGGCTGTATTGGTTCTGTCTTACAAAGAGTTCCCTCTCTTTAATTATAAACAAAACGTCGTGACGAAAATATCAACTAAATATAGTGTAAAGTATAAATACAGTACTACAACAAAATGGACTATGGGAATTAATAACCACCTCTTGGTAAATATAGGAATTACTTATCTATATACGAAACATTAAATCACAACCATGATGTTTGGGATTTTGCTTTACTGACAATAACAGAATGAACAAACTTCATAATAAACTGATGCAATCTAGTCAGACAGACAGCTTGCACAACTTACTAATGTTATCTGTTAAATTCACCAACATATTATCTGTATGCTTACCCACAAATATAGCGAGTACGGCATGAAACTTTTTTCTATTCAGAATTATGAGTTAACAAACTGTACGATGGTTTATAAACACGCTAAATTTACAAATTTCTCGATAAAATATTAACGGGCAAATGATATTGTTAATGTATAAATACGGATAATCGTATTCAAATGATTGTATTCGGGACGTATGAATAAACCTTATCACGGTTGAGAGTATAGTAAACGCGATATGCAGACGTGAGTCAATATTAATTACGCGTCAGCATCTCTGAAACATCTCGCTGAAATCCGTCAAGTGTTTGACACAGGGCATATGTCCTAAATACGATGGGAGCGGCATAACCCATTATTTATCTAAAGCTCTACTACACGTACGTTAACTTGATAAAGTGACTAAGTTGCATTATCGCGAGTATGCCGCTAACTATTGATTTTCCGAAAATATCATACTTAAGACTTCGGGGAGTTTCCACTCAGCATTTACGCCCTTACCTTATCAATACCGCGCACATGTATAGTGTATTCGTGAAATGCTTAGCTAAGGAGTGCTCGAGACTCCAGGACGGAGATAATGTTACCCCGCTGATTCCAGTTTCTCCAACCGTAAGACATCCGTGCAAGCAAGTAATCCGACCTATATCCTCTTACGAGTGTAATTTTATAATTCATTAATTTAGCGAGTTTGCTTTGCTGCTAGAATTAATTACTACGATTCAATGAACTATTCAAGAATATATAACTAAGTATATCTCTCTCTAAGGCTTCTGTTTACATCAAAATAAAATTTTATTTTAGATTTATCTGAATTTGAATTTTTCTATTATCTAAGGTTTTTTTAACGCAAATTAAATTTGTAGATATTAAATTAAACATAGATTTATAGATATCAAATTTTTATATATGTATATATATATACATATATATAGAGTTGAATTTAACTTTATATATATACAGGGTGTTTCCAAATTAAATGGCAAAACTTCGGGAGCGTGTAGAGGAGTAAAAAACTAAGAAAAAAAG
>NW_017257650.1:206461-226550 GCF_001594055.1 Mycetomoellerius zeteki
CACCCTGTATATATATATATCTTATTAATACAAAATTTAGCAATGTTTGTTAACAATATATCTTACATAATTCTTTATTTATTTTTATTAATGATAGTGAATTTATCAATTAGATTTTGTAACTATAGTTGCGTCTTTGCATTCAGGAAATCAGAAATAATGAGTAAGTATAATTAATGTACACTATATTTACATATATCATATACACACTTCATTATATTGTATGTAAGTTATAATTGAATGATAAAACTTATCTATTTCATCTGTTATATACCATATTGCTACAATCATCTATTTATTATATTTGTACTTTTAATCATCAGGAATATTCTCTAGTCCCTATAAAAAAAGTAATTAAATATAAATAAATAAAACTATACATTTAAAAATTCATATAAAATATTGTATTTTACGAATATATTAACAAGTTACCCTATTTTTCCATGGGGCTCCATCTACGCGACCATCTCTTGTAAACATATGACGATCCCATGGCTGTCTCATATCTCTGCGCATTGGCTGAAAAGAAAAAGTCAAAGAATTAACATTTCAATTCCAGAAAAGGAATTTGTATTACAAATTCTTTTGATCTTTTCCAAAGTTTTTTTTCATGATTTTAGCTTGTTTAAATAGCATCAGACTAAAATGTAGCGAAGTACTCTCGAAAAGATTTTGCAACAATTATAAAATTTGAATCATCTGAATTCCATCAAGTTCTACAATTGTTGATGTTAATGCTCAACAAATTGAACATTTTATTTCTAAAAAAATCTCTTTTTCATAACAAAATTGGAACAATCCTTAAAGAATAATTAATATTTTTAGGATTTTTTTTTCAAGATACAAAATATATACAGGTACAATTTTTGATCTAATGATAATATATATTGATTTGATAAAAACTATTATAAAGTTCTTAAATTTTATGAATCTAGCATTATTATTACCTAAATACATTTTATTATTACAATTTTATTTTGATTTATTTAAAAGTGTTTAGCTTGAAAGTTGTTAACATATATTTACAATTAGGGGAATTACTCCAGGGGTTTTAAACTATTACTTGTTTATATATCCCGTTTTTGTCATAAAATTTATACCCCAAGGATAAGGTGTTCCTTAAGGATTGTTCCAATTATTATGAAAGAGGGATTTCTTAGAAATAAAACGTTTAATTTGTTGAGTATCAACATTGATAATTGCTACAAGTTTACAGTCGAGAGGTTATGTCACATAAAACATTTGCGTACTTACGTTTCCTAAAACGTATTGATTTATATAATAAGTTGCCCATTGAGGTATTATGGGTAACAAGCCTATTACTACCATCGATGGAATTATTTCATACCACATGGCTGTTGAATTTTCACAGAATAATAGTAAATAATAGTTCTTGAAAACTCTGTTACGAAGCCAGATGTTATAACGAAGTCAGATGTAACGTAACCTGTAATCTACGCATGCGCCAATGTACTGGCAAAGATTTTCTGCAGGCTGCAGCTGAACTTTATTTAATAATCATTTTTTCTCTTTTTTTCCAGATTTAATCATATGCCTATCCCGTTTTAAGTACAAAGAATAAAATTAAAAATTCGGTTTATTAATACGTTCGCGTGAAAATTTTATGTTTCAAGTTCTTCGGATATTATTTATATGATTTCACGAGTGTTTGTAATAAAAAATTAATTAGGGAATAATTTAATTTATACCGTTCGAATATCGAACATTCTTATCGGTGACTGTCAGTGACGCATTTCATTTTTATCACCAATAAGGCCCAGTTCCACAACTCACAGTTAATTCTTAACCAAGGTTCAACTTATTCATTGTCTCTTTCTAATTCTAGAATTGGAAAGAGATGAGAAACAAGTTGAACCTTAAAAGTTAACCGTGAGTTGTGGAACTGGGCTTAAGAGATCGGATTCCATATGAATTGCCGCAATGATAATCCGCATGATAATTGTAGGGTAATTAGATACGCTTTGCCGAAACTTCCTCAGAGGGCCGTAGCAACCGGACGAAGAGCTCAGAATTCAGATTGTTCAGAAGGCGTTTAGGTTTAGACGGTTTAGACGCTGATTAGACACATAGTGGATATGAAGAGGTCTAATCGGCTATGTCGAGTCCAGTGATTAATATTCTAATCATTTCAATCGTGTAACGATTTTAGTAAGTGTTTTTCGTACTCCTCTGAGAACTTTATTTAGGACATTTAGATAACGCTGATGCGAGAGATTGCGTCCTGGCCGGCCGGCGGTGACGCGACACGTGTTATCGACAAATATATATATCGCTTGAAATAAGGTACGCTGTCGCGGGTTCTTTAGACCCGTTCAAATTCATACGCGTTCACGATTTTTAAATAATTTCAAGAGAATATGGTACGTACATACGACAGTGATCTTGAGTAATCTGTCTTGTTGACACAAAAATTGCATTAGCTGAATTACTGAGTTGAGATCTATCATCAAGTAATCATGCGATGAAACGAGACGTTCCACGTGTTATGCAATCTCTATTGTGCTCTGTTGCAGGTTAAACTAGGAAATATTCAGCCACCAGAGATGCTGCTGCAGATATATTCATTGTGCATTTTGACATTGGATCTCGTGACACTCGTTATCGGAGTGTGCTACACAATCCTAATCGCTGTCTACAGAATGTTTAGACCACCACCATTGAAAAATCTCAACTATGAAGTGGCTATGGTAACATTGTTACCATCTACTTCTTGTCAATGCAAACCTTTTCACGTTACAAAGGAACGTCATAATTTAGGTCGTAGGTGCAGGACGTGGGATAGGCAAGGAACTTGCTCTACAACTGTGTCAATTTGGTGTCGTGGTTGCTTGTGTAGATATTAACGTAGAAACTTGCACTTCTACTGTGCAACGTGCTCAACAGATACATGGAATATGTAAAAGCTACCAGTGCGACGTGAGAAATAAGGATGCAGTACGTACAAATACCTACATTTCTTTTCTTAAATATAAATCATTTGGTCTCTGATACGTTATTAATATGTCGATATTAGGTTGCTCAAATTGTGAATCTTATTAAGATCGAATTAGGAAACATTACAATGCTTTTCCATTGTTGTGGTTTGCCCAGCCCACGTACATTAATACAAGAATCGTCAGAAGTAAGAGACACTATGGACTTATCAGTCATCAGTCATTTTTGGGTGAGTAATACTTTAATATATATCTTGATATAAAAATCTTGATATAATCAAAGTTCTTTCTTTCGTAGTTGTTGGATTCAGTTTTGCCATGTATGCGACAAGCTGGTAAAGGCCACGTTACAATCCTCTCATCCGTTGCTGGTCTTTCTAATGGATCGAGTGGTCGAGGAACCCGGGTTCCCTTATCTACTGCACAATTTGCGGTTCAAGGATTAGCAGAATCCTTGCATATGGAATTAAGACATTCAAATAGCAACATCGTCGTTTCATTGGTTCATGTTTATCCCTTTATTGTTGGAACGGAAGTTGCAAAAGACATACGTTTTAGGTGTCCAGTATTTGTAAACTATACATTTCTTTCTTATATGTTCGTTTTTATTATTATCTATGCGACGGTTTTGAATTATTCTAATTTCTCAAAATGCGTTTTGCAGAATACCGAGTTACTTTGGTACAATGCCTGCCACAGAAGCTGCTAGACAAATTTTAGATGGTGTTCGTCGAAACTACGCGGAGTTTAGTGTACCAGGATATTTGCTTTATCTCGGGCATGTACTTAGGTAAATTCGCTACTTATATATGTCTCTATTCATATACGCAAGAGGAATGACCTAATATATAAGTTTTTTATGTTTTTAGGATTCTTCCAAAAAAGGCATCTTTTATGTTACGCGATTTGTTAGACACTGGAGTTGACTTTGCGTAATGTTAATATAAATATATATGTTAAAATATATATATATATGTTTTACAATTATATATATAATTATGTATATTTTATTACTACAATGTATGTGTAAATCACGATTGCATTTAATTATTCTCAAGATATAATGGTTTACTTTTTAATGGATTATCAATCTTAAAATTCTTGCTGCATAATTTCTCAGCGAAACATGTTTGCTAATATTTTTTATATTTATAAAATTGTTTTGTATAATATATATTTTACTTACTTTTTAAGAGAAAGAATGCAACAAATGTGAGAATTTATGTAACAAAAAATATTTTATTATTTTTTATACATTGCAGATTATATATGTTCATGAAAAAAATTGTTTATTACTTTCACATGATAATATGATGTTAAGTGCACTCGATTCTATTTTACACACGTTATACTTTTTAAACTTAAGCATAATTATTTTAATTTTTGACATATATGACATATATGTAATGTTGAGACTGATTTCTAATTTAGTCTTTATACATAGTAAATTCAATTGTAAAAATAATACTGTTCTTTTATTGCAATTAATGATTAAATCATATTTTTTTATCGCAATTCATGATTAAATCATATTTCTAGGTAATACTCGCAAGGCAATAATTTTCAAATAGATATGTATGATAAAACAAAACTGTTTAATTTACAACACCTGAGCAGGCAAGAAAGAAATGCAGACCGAAATAATCATTCACGAGCGTATTTGTATGTAAAATTTATATATAAGAGACACATTAAATATAAAAGGAAATATTTTCTGCTAAGTCAAATAACTGAGGATGTATCTAATTTTCTTTTTCCTAAAATTTTATGTATTTTATATAAAATAAATTTAACAGAGATAAATTAAATTGTATTTTAACTGACTTACACGATTGATATTCTAAAATTTATTTCTTTATATATACATAAAAATTAGAATCTATAATCAGAATTAAGAAAATTGTTATTCATAGAAAACTGAAATATATATTTTTTAATATTAAATTATCGATAATATATGTATATTTTAATATTACAAATATTAATTAAATACGAGAAGTCAAATAGCATCTATATATTCTGCCATATTAGATATCGAAAAATGTATTTAGATTTAGATATTGAAGATCAAAAAATAAAATAGATTTATAAAACCAATGATAATATATAATGTCAAACTAATTAAAGAAAATTATATATATCGAGAATCTCAATTGCTGTGTTTAGATTTTGTTATTTTAAATTAAATCATCTATAATTTTAGTTTTTGACTCACACATTTAACGCTAAATATTAGTCAATTGAAATACTTAGCGTCAAATGAAGATATAAATATAAACTATTATCAACAAAAGATATAACTAAATGTCGCTTATAGCGATGCAAAAAAAAATATTGTACATTTACAAAGCAAATTTATCAATGTTAAGATACTCGGTAAATGATGTTTTTGGTCCTAACACTGGAATGACTTTATGCTAATCTAAACCGGGAGGGGCTGGTTCCGAAAGATCAATTTCCATTGTATCTGGTTTTTGATCATTCGAATAATCACCACGTGGTGCCTGAAAGAAATTGATGGAAGAGATATTTTTTTCGAGAAAATACCGCGTATTTATTTTAAAGAATTATATTATAAAGATAGGGCTCAAAATATCGTTCCTTTATATACAGGCATCTTTACTCACAATATCAAACTCATCGAGCATGTCACAGGGCACTTTACCCTGTATGACATCCATTATTGATTGCGGAATGTGTGCTTTCTGAAAAAAAAAAAAAAAAGAAAATATACGATATTAAATCTTGGTAGAATATCATCCAAAAAATTTTTAATTATATTTATATATATATATATATTTTATTTACAATCTTATTTTAATATTTATTTATCGAATAATGAAGATCACGCCTAATTTATATCAATAATATAAAGAGAATTTCGGTCATATTCAACATGTGTAGAGTATATTAAAAAATATACTTTAAAATGTGCTACGAAATTACTTGATTCTCAGCAAAAGCTTCAACGTGGGCCAGCAAAGGAGCACGTAAATTGTTTGCCATCCGAAGAGCCTCTGCTAACTGCGCCGGTGGTAATTGTAAAATAACGGCGAAACTTTGTGGCTGCGTGCGTTCGCAACATTTCACAAAACCTTCCCACACTTTCGGCTGTTTCCACACTTGCTTCAGAATCAGTCGTTGAAGTATGTTCATAACAAATCCACTTAATCTGGGATAAAGGGCCAAGCTTTGTATGACTGTACGCATTAATAATGTTGGTAAAGGTGTCATTTCCATAAGATGTTGCATCACAACGGCGACCGTTTCCTGCGTGTACGCTTGTTTCTCAGCAAAACAAAGAGACGTTGCTGCATACGAAAGAAAAAAATCCGTAAAATTTATCTTAAACTTTCTCTCGAGAAAAATAAATATTTCACGTAAGAAATTGGAAAGAATAAGGGCAATAGGAGTTAGGCGTAGAAGACGTCGCGCAAATAATACACCCATAAAGCGTAAAACTTCTTTATTCTACTAAACGCGCTTACATGTTTCGGCTCACTTTTGAGCCTTCTTCAGAGACAATACAAACATATATAAACTGTGAATAAAAGTTATCTTGTCATGGTGAGCTTCCCTACATCGAGAATATAAATGCCAGAAATTAAACCTAAATAAGAATGAAAGAAAAAGAAAAAAAGAAAGGAAATATTGGAAATAACGAAATAGAGAATATGGACAACTAATTTAACAAAAAACTTTAAGATTATAATTAATCCTTATTTTCGGGACAAGATAACTTTTATTCACAGTTTATATATGTTTGTATTGTCTCTGAAGAAGGCTCAAAAGTGAGCCGAAACATGTAAGCGCGTTTAGTAGAATAAAGTTTTACGCTTTATGGGTGTATTATTTGCGCGACGTTTTCTGCGCCTGACTCCTATTGCCCTTATTCTTTCCAATTTCTTTTGATTTATAAGGAGTCTTTGTTAGTTTGATTTGTTATACGGATTTATTTCACGTAAAATAATTTACCCTTAATGACGGTTTTTAATTCAGCCTTGCTTGGATCTATACTATGTAGAGCTATCAATAATTCCGCAGGCGTAATAGGCGATGTATGAGGAACTCCACTGTCATTATTATGTGTCCCGAGTAACCTATTAAACACCTGAAAAGAATAAATTTATTATGCTTAAGAAGGCAGCAATTAAAGTAATATTTTAAATGCATTATTTACCTCTTTTACAACAATAGGATTTAATTTGATTAATTTTGGTAATGCGGCGATTACTTCTTTCTTTGTAAGTCCATTCAGGACAGGTATTAAAAATCTGACATCGGAAACTCTAGTTTGATATAACTCGCGTACTCTGGCTACTAATTCTGCGCTTGGGGCAGCTGCATACACAAATACCATAATATAAAACACAATAGACAAAATACAAATTTTAAAAAATATATATTTTAAATAATAACATACACTTTTCTGTAAGAATATGTATGATCCTTGTGACTAACGTTTCAGACCCTTTTGGACAGTTTTCAACAAGTGCGAGGAGTTGTGGACTACCCATACCTAAAGATCTCACTGGCCCTTCTACTAGTCTTAATACAATACGTTTCACATCTGCTCCCATTGACGTATATACCCTAGCTAATCTGTTATTTATTAAATATACAATATATAGTATACAGGATTTTCACACGAATATATCTTATATATGTATATTTAATAATTAAAAAAGAAAAGTTTTATATCACTTACTCATGAATCAGATCTTGATGTTCACTGAGAAGAGCAAGATACAATCCTAAGCAGGCACGTGTAGTTGATTCGGACCACAGACTCTCGATTTGCGGTCTGCCTCTATCTTGTCCGAAAACAATCTCCGGTGGATTATGAAGGCGTAAAAAGCCTAAATATAATACTGCGTATTCCTCGATCAGTTTGCTTAACTCTGCTCGGCTGTATAACTGACAAACTAATTGTATTGCAGCTTCTCGTATCTATTTTAAATGTATTATAAAATTTTACTTCATATAGTATCAATACGCACATTTTTAAAAGTATTATACAACATTATATATCAATTTTTAATCTTACTGTATTGTTTTCATGTCCAGTATGGCACAATAAGACATTTAAAAATACCAATTGTTTGGTTGGTCTACGCACTACCATTTCTTTCAGAAGCTGCAATGGTGCAAGACCTCTAGTTTCGTCAGATGATACCATTTTTAAAGCCTCTACAGCATCTTCTGTTATTAATGGTGCTTCCAAATAAAGCCTTTTACAAGAAAGTTTTGCAAAAAGTCAGTGATCAACATAGATGTTTATACATACTTTTATATTTCATTCTGCGCGCGCGCGTATATGTTTTTTCTAAATTTAATATTACCTGGATAACAAAGCATCACGATCTTTACCCTGAATCAAATCAATAGCTGAAACCAAAGTGCACAATAAAAAATTATATGCCTGATGTGGAGCTTCTTGTGGTTTTGTACATAATGTAGTCCGCCTTTGAAATCCTTGTAGCAATGCATATTCTTCATATAGCCAACCTAATGCTAAATCTAATCGATTTCGCATGTCATCAGTAATATAACGTAAAACAGCTTCTTTAATGTAAGGATTGAAAGTGGCTGCTAGTGTAGTCAGAATCTTGGATCTGTAATATACAGTATAAAGAGATAAACTATTAACTATTAAATACAACATAAATATCTGCGTGCGTGCGTGCGTGCGTGCGTGCGTGTGTGCGTGTGTGTGTGGTGTCATATATTAGGCGAATTTTGGCGTGCTTCTGGTATAGCAATTAAGAACTTTCACACATATAATAATTTATGCTGTTATACCTTACAGTAGCTACACCACCAAAAACTGCAGTCTTTTCTGAAAGTAATATCCTATTGACTGCCATCAGTAACATTCGTTCTTTAATTTCCTTCGGAAGTGGTTTTGTCACTTCGACTAATTTCAACGCCTTCGTACGATTTCTGGCTTTTGCAAGAGATTTCTCATGAGCTTCTAATGACGCTTTCGCTTCTTTCTCTTTTTCCCGATCTTTTTCACGTTTACGCTCCCTCTTTGCCTCGGCTACGCTAATTGTAGGATTTTTAATTAAGTCTTCCATTACGGCATCTTCTTCCTTATCTCTTTTATTCTTTTTTGCTTTAGTCTGTTTAATTTGTATTGCTAGAAGTTTAGCAATTGTTTGACGTTGTATATTAATATCAGTAGTTGCTGTGGGTTGATATTCCCTTTGAAAAATTGTAGTCATAGTATCCGGAACCCATGCCTGTTAAATATCGTTCAATAATACACAATGGTAATTTAAAGTTTATTTTACGATATAGGTTAATATACAATATAATTTGTAATCGTACCATACTATCCATCACCAAATCCGTTGCAATTTCTACACTGAGTCTCTCTGCAATAAAACTTTCGGAAAGTTCAATTAAGTCTGGTAATTTAGGCGCAGGAACAGAAGTAGCTTCTGCTTCATCTATTATCACTTCAACTTTTACTCGTTTCGCAGCAGTAGCAGCTATCTCCTTCAATTAATAAACAAATCTTTAAAAATAATATGCACAACAAAAATGTATTTACTTAAAAATTCATATATATACCTGTTGACGTTTTTTCATTCGACGGACATCTTCTGGTTTTGGATAAGCTTTAATAATTTCCTGCTCTTTCGCTCCAAGTTGAGTCAACTGTTTAGCAATAGTTGAAGCAAACTCTATACTAGCAGGGTGTTTCATTAGTCCAAGAAGCGTGAGTTTTAATTGCTTCTGTACACTGGTTACTTGAGAATCAGACAGTGTTGGTGGTAGATCATGTTGCAACCTTTGTAACGCTATGCATTGTGATATAAATTATTGAATCTTATGGAAACAATTATTGTATATTTTATATATATATATATAAAAGTAAATATATATACCTTGAATTACATTTGACATAAACTGCGGCCTCATTTTGGCAATTAACGCCAAAGATCCCATACATGTCATTAAATTGACGCTGCTAACATGTGGAGATCCATGAAACTTAATCAATAAATCCATAACGTGATTTGCTTCTTCCTCCAATTTTCGTCTACGAGCTATTTTCAATGTTAGCGGAATATCCTCAAGAGAGAAATCGTCAGGCTTCTTTGGACTGTCAGGATCTGGATATGTCTGTATTAAAATAACGCCTTCAAGAAACTTTACAGCTTGTGTTCTTATTCTGAAATGAATATTTTAAAATAAGAATATTTTAACAACGTTAGGACCATTCCTAATAAAGAAATTATTTTCGATTATTTTTAATTCTGCTCACCCATCATTGTCACTGTCAATCATATTAATAATTTGAACTTTAAGAGCACTTAGCTGTGTCCATGCTAATTCCATATCTGTCGTAACAACAGCAGCACTAGCGATCCACTTAAGAGCAGCTCTGAGAATTCTACCACTGGCTCTAAGAGCACGTTTAGCTACAACCGATGTTTCATCAGACGCTAATCTAAGAAGTATTTGAACTGTACGAGGAATTACCTCTGGATATTTTATTCTGAAAAAATCAATTATGAAGTATATTGTTATTGAATGTATACTTCCTCTACAAATAAAATTGTATCATAAAAAGAAATAATTGTTGATAATAACCCAGATTCTTCGATAAATCCTGTAATGGTCTTTCTAACTTCAGAGCTTCTATCTACAGAGAATTGTAGAATGTCATTTAAATAACGCTCTAACAGATGTGGTTCCTTATTCAACAAAAGTTCCTGTACTTTACATATGTTTGTGACTTTAATTTCTTCAACGAGGCTTATGGAAGCCTCATTTAACCACTCAACGATCTATAAGAGAGAGGACAGAAAATATTAAGAAAAATTATATCGTTTTTCATAATAAAATTTTTCACAATATTGTGTATTTTCACAATTGTGATATAACAATATGTAAAAACTGGATGTATTTAGATTATTTCTACATCAGATTAAAACGCTATAAATTTTATGATTATTTTTTGCTTATGACAAGTATAGTGGTATCTCATTAAATATAATTGAAATAATTTCTTCTTATAAGAATTATAGGGTATTTTTCATTTAGTGACACGACTGTCGTTCTACCTTTTTTGGCATTCCATGAGTAACAAAGACAGAATATTAGTGACGACTTGTGTCATCAAATGAAAAGCATCCATACATTTACATTATAATGTTAGTAACAATTTTTTACTGACACCGTAAACGATGCAAAAAAAATGATACGCAAAACATTTTCTTTGATTTGACAAACAAAGTTTGCCATCGAGGATGCAATATTTTTATCAAAAAGGTATAGACTGCGAAAATAATCGTTTTTTTTCTTTTGACATAATCGTTTCGCCATTAATGGGCGCGTCGTACGTCGTTGGCGACGAGCAAACGAGGCAAATGGAATTTTGAGGTTAACTGGCCACTGACCAAATCGCTCGGTCCCTTTTCAGCTTCGGATCTTCTATGCAAACGTGGATCCATCGTATTTATATTAAACTCAAAGCGGTAATCTTACGAGGAGACGCGCGCGTGCAAAATCTAACGCAGAATTTATACGTCCAAGTGTAAATATATCTCGAGCCACATATGTCTCATAGATTTTCTCCCTTGGCTTTACGATAACGCGATATTAGCTACGACAAACGAGTCGACCCTCTCAAGTCTCGTTTGAGTGTATAATATCCTTAACAATCCGGTATCGTGATGACGTGATTTGGAGGTATTAACAGCAAGTGTTCCGCGATGCGCTACGATCTTGTCGCCATCTTGGCAT
Source organism: Mycetomoellerius zeteki (assembly GCF_001594055.1). Taxonomy (NCBI): domain Eukaryota; kingdom Metazoa; phylum Arthropoda; class Insecta; order Hymenoptera; family Formicidae; genus Mycetomoellerius; species Mycetomoellerius zeteki. The sequence continues at coordinate 218,176 of NW_017257650.1, forward strand.
TTTAACTGTCACAATGGTAATCATGGTGGAATTATACCATGAAATTCCACCATGATGGTAATGATGGTTCCTTGCAATTGTAAGCGCAAGATTTTCAATATTATTTACGATTTTACTCTATTTTATGATTATATATACGTATATATTTATTTTATAAGTATGTATTTGCGGTATACACAGGTGTATGCACACGGATTATTAAATGCATGAAGTTGCCCGCATATTGGGAGGCACATTCAGAGCGCGTTCTTCCCATCTACTTGTTCGCGCCTCATGATTGTTGATTTTGAATGTTTTCCTTTTAGGAGACATACGTGTCGTTTTATCTTTGTTTATTATTTATTGTCAAGGAGAATACAACGTTTGTGTCGAGTGTGTCTCTCCTGAAAGGAAAGCAGCCTATTAATTTGAGAAACGACAATATTTTCTCTTTGAAGCAGCTGGAGGTGATGTTTCGTAGTTTGACATATCAATATTTGACGAATAACGTAATAATAAAACAAAATTCATAAAAGTATATCGTAATTAATAATATAGCAGTAATAATATGGTATTTCATAAATAACCAATAGTCATAATACTAAAACATATTTAAGGCGCAGTTTTATGCTGACGTTGAAGCTCATTTTGATCACGTGACCTAACTAATAGTCACGTGATCAAAATTGACGAATAGTAAGCGTAAATTTTGATCACATGACTCGTTTTGCTGCTCATTTTAGGGCTCATTATGAAAAATCTATAGCACACGTTACGTATATTGTAGAGTTTCAGCACTGGCAATGAATATCGGAACGCACCCATAATGACCGTCGAGCGTCTGCATGAAAAGGTACCTTTAAACGGGAAGTATGTACTACGAATATAAGGTATACGCGCCATTTCTGTCTTTAAATTAATTGTGGAGAAAATAATGAAAATGCTGAAAGTTATCGAAATATATATAAAATAGCATTCTATATATAGAACATATATAAGTTGCAATATTAAATTGATTAAATTATAATATGATAGCTTTCTTTTTATAGGTTTCCAATTGGTTGACTTTTTTAAAGTATAGATAAATTTTTTTAATTCATCGATTAATTAATCGCATTATAATGCGCAAAGGCAGCTTTTATGTATATAAGGAGTTTATATTTAATTTATTATATATATAATCTGTTTAGAGATAAGTATATCCTAATGAATAAAAATTATCTGCGGCTAATTTTAGGGGACGCCACAAATAAAAAATTTATTCTATACGGTCAACATTATTGCTACAAATGTTTTAAAGAATTTTTTGAATGATCAATTCGTAAAGTTTTTTCTTCTGATTGGTCGATGCTTCAAGGCATTCATAGTGAGACTTTGATCGCACTTGAAGTCAAGCTGTAATCTGTCGTGATCCGTTGACCTTATTTAGATCATATTTAAAACGTTGTATCTTGCGAGTGATAGGAACGATTGCTTAATAAAAAAGAAAAGAGATCTATGGGACAGCAGCTACGCAGATCAGAGTGTGAAGGAAAATAAATATCCTGACTAAACATGACATCAAGTATTTGCGAGGAGATCATCTGTGGGGAATCGTCGATGAAAACCAATACGTTGAAGATTCTATGTGTGGGACGCATTTGCCTTGACATCGTTCAAATGTGCATACAATTTCCTTCGGAAGATTCCACTCAAAGGTTAGTAATGTAACTTTCATTTTTTTTAGAGTTAAGGTAAACGTCCCAATAATTGGACATTTACGTCCGGATACATACATAAAATTTATTATTAGATATTATATTAATATCAAATGCTTTTTTTTTCATTATGTTATTTAATTGTTCTTGAAGATTACAATTAAATTATTATATTATACTTAAAAAAGCATTTAAGATTAATAAAAATTAGGCCTGGCGAATTGGCTCGCCGCAGTTCGCCAGTGGGTGTGGAAATTTCGAGTGAAGGACGGTGAAATGAAGTGGTGACAATTGCGAAATTTGCCGTTCTCCCGCAATTTCTACTATAGATAAATTCATTCGAATCTCTATTATGCGCGTAGTTGTACTGCTGTCATGAATATCGACAGCTGTGCACATTTTAAAAAATTTACGATTGTTTTTTAATTCAATTCTTGGATTTCTTAAGTGTCGAATTTTCACATTAAACTTTGAATATGGTTCCAAGATTCCACGCTATAAACGCCGACCATAATAACAATATAAAGAAATAAAGTTCTGTCTAAATATAGGTATATGTCTAGATCCTGAGATTATCTGTTTATCTTAATTCAAATAAATTTGCCTCGTGAGAGAACGCAGTGAATTTATTGATCGCGCCCTTCAATCAATCACAGATATGAATATACGCTATCTAATATTTAAATGTTTACATAATTTCAATCAAGATTATATTGAGATGTGTTCCATTTTCACAACGCTTGAACATTATTCATCCTTATTAACATTTGATAAATACTAAAGATGAAATAATTCCATGAACGTTGCGAGCGTTAAGGGGAACGCATTTTTGATAGTAATAGTCGGATCTCTAATCACGTGTAAACTGAACAGTATATGTATATAATACTCAGTGTTGGAACAGATACCGTTTGAATGGTATCTAGGTAGATGTAGATATAGGTATTGTGTGGGAAAAGTATTTAGATATAAGTATAGATACATTTTTTTACAATTACCTAGGTATAGATACAGATATAAATAAAAAGTATCTGAAAATTTAGATATTTTTTAGGTACTTTCAACAAAAAAAGAAGGAAAAATGGGGGAAAACAGGAAAAGTAAAAGTAATAAGCAACGTAAATTAAATATCACATTTTGTTTGTTTATTTTAACAAAACCCAGACGATAACATTAAAATCGGTTTCATTAATAGTTTTAAATAAAAATCGAGTATTATTTAGTTTTACATGCATATGCATATCTACAAAACTGATAAATCATAAAATTAATTCTACTCATTATCAATTTCTTACCCTTGATTACATAAATTTTTAGTTTTAATGAACAGCTTTAACCATAAGAATATCGGTCTTTAATTAGTATATCAGCGCATAGTTACTAGTATTAGATTGCTAATTTTTGAGTTGATTTAGTATGCTTTTCAACAAGCGACACAGATGACACGGTATGAGGCACAGTGTACCATTACATCCTTGTTGTTCGTCAATGTTAAACAAGGATGAGATGATCACTATGTTATACTGTGTCGTTTGTAGGAAGGCACTCTTAATGGCGGCGACAGTATTTGTGTATAAATATCTATGTATCTAAAACTTAAAAGATACCGTATCAAAAAGTAACTAGATACGGATATAGGTATCTCCGCCTAGGATCTAGGTAATGCACTTAGGAATAGCTAAAGTATCTAGATACTGTATCTAGATACTTTTACCTAGATACGGTCCAACACTGATAATACTTCACTGGTACTCGATCCATGGCTGCGTTCGGAAACATCACCCGGATGCCCCCGTGTATCATTTTATCCTTGTTTAACATTGGGTGAATAATAAGGATAAAATGATACACGAAGGCACTCAGACGATGTTTCCGAACGCAGCCTATGATAATTGAATTTAATTGCAACAGTTTTATTATTAGAAAATCAGGCCTAGACATGTGCTAATCAATAACCTTGAACTTTGACCATATTTTTTCATGTACATACAATACATACATATATCATATATGTTTAAAAATATATTTTCATAAAAATATACTGAAACTGTATTTTTAAGTTTTATTTATATGTTTTATTTATATAACAGTAATGTGCATAAAACAAAACTTTAAAAAATCTTAGATGCATATATATATAATATATAGTATATATCTAATATATACATACATTACCTAAGAGATATTACATATATTTTTAACCGTTACCTTTTATTTTATAGAATTATAAGTAAATCAATAACACACTAATTTATTAAATTTTCGCAAAAGTTTTCTAATTTTACCGATTCTTTTAATTCGTATCAATTGTTTGAAAAGATAACTTATAATATGCAATTTTTGCGGATTTTTATAATTTAAACATTTTTAATTTCTTGTTATAAACAAATTTTCAGATCGATCGAATACAGATGGCAAAGGGGGGGCAATGCATCTAATACTTGTACTGTACTATCATTAATAGGACAACCGTGTGAACTTCTGGCGTGCTTGAGCGCAGATGAGCATATTAATTTTCTGCAAAACGATCTGCGCAAGTATAAAATTGACTATTCCCATTGTCGCATGATAAATGGCATTGGATGCCCCGTCTCAACTATTATTTTGAGTTTGGACACTGGATCTCGCACAATTGTTCATCACTGTGATTTACCCGAATTGACATTAAAGAATTTCGAGCAACTTAATTTAGAGGAATATAGTTGGATTCATTTTGAGGTTTGTCTTATAATGTAAGAAGTATTATATGAAGCATTTGAATCGTTTCTTATTTTTAGGGAAGAAATGTAGACGTAGTGCTACTTATGATACAACGTATAGACAATTATAATAATTCATTAAATTTTACACGCGCTACCAAAAACCGCATTCCAATTACAATTAGTGTAGAATTAGAAAGTCCCAGATCAGGTTCTGGGTTATTGAATCTATTACCATATATTGATGTAGCATTTATAGCAAAAGAATTCGCTGAGTATCTGGGTTTCAGTAATATGAACGAAGTGATACATAACATCGGCCAAGATTCTAAGTAAGAAAATACACCAATTACTTTAATATTTATAAATATAAAAGATGCGTCAATACAAAAGAATACATAATATTGTACTCTATATATATACATATATATATATATAAGAGATTAATCTCTTTTTAGAGGAGCTATTATTTGTGCTTGGTCCGAGGAAGGTGCAATCGCTCGTACTCCGTGTGGCTCAATAGTACAATCGCCAGCTTTCCCACCTCGAAAGGTAATCGATACTTTAGGTGCAGGTGATACATTTAATGCAGCTGCTCTGTATTATTTGAATAAAAACAAAATTGAATTTATGTATAAATATAAAGAAGAAGCAACTTGCATGAATGATAATCAAACGAAGGATACCTCTGATAATAACACTACAGTTAAACGAGATATTAAGGAAAATTTAGGTACAGGAAGTTCGGGATACAATCGAGCAAAATTTATTAATGATATAGTTCTACAACAAACTATTAGATTTGCGTGCTGCATTGCTGGTGCAAAAGTAGGATTGAAAGGATACGATTGTCTTGACGTAATTTCTAGTGATATTTTACGCTCGAATTTTTTAGAACATTAGTAAAATATATTTTTATGAGGTTTTTAATTTAGACTTCTAAATAACAGTATCATATATAATTTATACATTTCATAATATATTATATACATATCATATATACATATATATTTATTTATAAAAACATATATTTCAATATAGTTAGAATTAATTTTCATATACATATTATATATTTTTTAATTATCTGGATATCAAAATGAATTATAATCAAGGACAAGATCTTTTATGAATTTTAATCCTGTATCAGGTAAATTTCTGAAATAAAAAATATTTTTATTATAGACGTAAAATAATAATTATATAGTATTGAATGATAATATTGAATACAACATAATTTTATATATTTACAATGAACTATCCTGCAGCTCATTATTATATATTTGAAAATACATTATGTACTTATATTTATGATTAAATTTTTTTGTGTCGTGATTTATACATACTTTCCTAGCTTAGAAACAGGTAGCCAATATGAAGGTACACTTTGATTTTCATAATTTCGTCTTTGCGCTTTAATTATTGACGAAGCCACTTCTTGCGGTAAAACTTCAGGTGTTAACCATGAAAACCTATCGGTAAACAAAATGGAATTTAATCTAATTTTGTTACAGATAACGATCACAAACATCTTATTCATTAATTATCGATATATAAAAAGCATTTATTACAATAAAGATTTTTTTTTATTAAAATAAATAATATAAAATAAATGCTTTTTATATATCGATATAAAAAATTTGTTACAATAGTATACTGTTGTAAAATTACCTGATAGGTATGTTTTTAACAAGTCCGGTACGTACAAAAAACGGATAAATAGTTGTAAATTTAATCGCTGATTTTCCATTACTTAATATACGTAACACGATATAGCTTCCATGATTGCTGTTGATATAATTAATATATTAGAAAAGCATACGTTATTTTTATTTTCGCATACATGTTATTCAAATTATGTGTCAATTAAAAATCAATTTATGTGTATGTATATGTATATAATATAATATATGTATATGTTTATTCACATACATATTGGTTGTATATACATATATATATATATTGTGACGTGACGTTTTTCACCGTCCGTCACAAGGATCATTAGACCTGGCCGAAGTAGCGCGGCAAATTTGTCCTGTGTCTTCCCGACGCAGAGGGCGGGCGTGCCGACGCTTGTTGCGATTTTCGAGCAATAATTTGGAGATTTTTATCGTCGCGTTTCGCGTAGTATTACTATTTCTTTTTGTAAATTTGTTTAAGAATTTTTAGTATCGGCGGCTGCGGTAGGTAATTTAATGTGCGACACATTCCATATCACCTCAAGGAGGCGGCCAAGAAGAGGATAAAAGACCATATTGGAGGCCCGAGGCCACTCAGAGGAGGGGTATCGCACAGGTGATACCATTCTGTTATCGAGCTAACGCCCTGTACATAACTGTTTTCCTGTAGCCGAGCTTTTTACAGACGATTATGCCGCGGGAGCGACTAAGGCGGCGTGAGGGGATGGCCACCCTCTGCCATAGTGCAAGCGAGGGACCTCGCTATTGGTGCCGCAAGGAAGCCTCTACCGAGAGGAGACATTGAATCCGGATGCCGAGCTTGTCTGTAAGGGAACCCACCGAATCCGGACGACACGCCGGCAAAAGCAATCCAGAGGGGACCGTTGCGACCGAAACGACGCCAGCATTGAGCAATCTAGGGCGCGCGACACGATAGCAAGTCGCGAGGACTCGCGGAAGCTCGCGAGATGGCCCGCGACCAATCCAAAAGCAGACCGTTAGTTTAAATTTACAAACTGACACGGAAGGTCTCCACAAGGCATATATACCTATTATAAATAAACTTTGTTACTAACATTCCGTCTCCTCTCTCAGTATGTGTTGATCTGTATCGACAATCGTATGTGTAAGAGAGTACATTATAATTGTCGCACAATGTTCGCTTTATGCCTACGAATGGCTTATACCATACACAACCGATTTTCTCTGGAAAATTTTAAAGTAATTTACACATGGCTTTTGGTAAGTTATTATTTGTTTGAATTTATACGTTTATATTGTAATAAGACTTTATATTGTATTGTAATTAGATTTCCAAGAGTCATTGATCACGAATGGCATGTGAACGGCGTAGATTTTTACATCCGAACAGGATTTATTATGCGTTTTTTGCGTGAACTTATTGTATATCAAATTCATGTAAAATTGTATCTGAAGAGGGCTCAATCATGTAGCCGAAACTTGTCATATTTATGTTATTTATTTATGTGTTACTTAATTTATTCAATTAAATGTTATTTTATACTCAGACTGAATCTAACTCAATCTTTCATGTTTCATCAATTTCAAACTATAATTTTTACGTATTGACTCTTACTTCGCCCTTTAGTTATTATTTATTATTTTTCATATAAAGAGTCCTTCTATTTGTTAAATGTCAACAAAAGTTATTCGTTCACGCAGTGTTGCCAAGCAAATGATTGCTTGTTTCTTCGGTTATACCGGACATGTGGCAACCGTGGCTTTAGAGGATCGAAGAACTGTAAATACCGATTTGTATACAACAATTTGTTTACCAGAAGTCATAAATGAATTGCATAGAACAAACCGAAATCGTCGCATCATCCTTCATCATGACAACGCCAGCTGTCACACAGCACATCAAACCGTTGATTTTTTATCCAGTAAAAATATCGAATTGATGACTCATTGTCCATATTCACCTGATCACCTAATGATTTCTTTTTGTTCCCAAACATTAAAAAAAAAGATGCGTGGTGAACGATTTGAGTCGCCTGAAGCAGTTGTTGAAACATTTCGTACACTGATTTCTGAGATTACAGCCTCAGAGTGGAAAAAATGCTTCGAAAATTGGTTCGAGCGTATGCAAACATGTATCGATCTTAAAGGCGAATATTTCGAAAAACAATAAAGCCATTTACCGAATTTTACATGTTTTTTTTCATATTGTTTGCAGTAACTTTTCCAGCAGTATATATACTTTTCCTACGTATATATACAATAGAAAATATATATAGAAAATATAAGTATTACAGAAAAGTGTTTCAGACAAAAGTTGTAGGGTTCTAAAAGATCTATTTACT
>NW_017257650.1:226855-229058 GCF_001594055.1 Mycetomoellerius zeteki
GGGGATGGCCTGGCAAGCGAGCCACTCAGAACGGCGCGCATGGGGAGGAGAAGGATAGCGCTTGAGCAGTAGGCTGGTCGGACGCTTGTATTCGCCTATCTTTAAACGTTAATATCTCGTTAAATATTGCGTCAACTGCAAAATGGTACAAAACTGTTTTGTTCCCCTTGATCCAATCTACGTCCCCATTGTGTTTCGATCCGTTTTTTTGAGACACCCTGTATATATACATTCCATATACTTTCCCTTCCTTTCTATAATCATTCAATAAGGAATGAATTACCTTGAACTGCGGATTTTGAAGGACAGTAAATTGTTCCCATAGGGAAACTCAAAAGTGCTGCTAAAGATGAAACCGACACAATATGACCATGATTCTTTTCGATCATACTAGGTAAGAATGCTTTCAATGTCTGAAAGTTATATTATTTTGTAAACAGAAATTTGCGAAAGCTTAATAATATACTGGTCTAAACCGTTTAGTACATTTTGTTTACAAATATAGTAAGCTGATACAATATATCCGTTTCCAAAAATAAAGTCAATTATATTAACGATTACTTCTTATCTCTTGTAATATCAATATCTCTTGATTTATATTACTTGCCCAATAATGCGCCGTCACATTGACGTCTATGACTCGTGCAATTTCATCAGGACTTTGATTCAGAAATGATTTAATAAACACTATGCCAGCATTGTTAATCAAGATAGTAACGTCACCTACTTCTTCTTTTACTTTTTTAGCTACTCTGAAAACTTCTTCTCTGTCTGCTACATTACATCTGTAAAACACACAGATTTTTTAATTAGAATTGCTAACTCACCTAAATCAACGAGGAATTCAGTAAATGAGACAGTCAAGTATTCCTCATTGAAATCAAGAAATCATCTGAAATCGAACAAAAAAACATCGTTGTATGCTCGGTCGCGCATCTCAAACTTTTGTCGGAAAACAAATAAAATCACTTTGCAATCACGTTGAAATAACCATGAATACAACCCAGTAAACACCATTCCGTAACATTTACGTAGTCATTACGGAACGATGTCTTACTGTTTTGTAACAGTTAAATTATTTTCAGATCAAAATGTCAGCATATTTTAATTATATTTCTCGCAACAAAGTCGGAAAAAGAGAGGAACATACACATAACAGTTACGAAGTTTTTAGTATAGTTTTAAAGGACCGGGAAAGAACCCAATTTTTCCAATTTTTCCGTGGATTTTTTCGGTTTTTTTTCCTAAGGATAGAAAAATTCATTTTGGAAAAATTCACGCGTGCTCGTAAAACCACGTTTGTTTCTCAGTTCTTTCCATAAAGAAAATAATTGCGTATAGGATGCACAGCGGGATAAGTTAACAGAAATTTTAAAATTGTATAAAAGATGATTGAGGTCGCATATAATGCATTCAATAAAACATACAAAACATACAGTATTGTACCATTAACATAGGTGCCGACTGCGGGGGGGCAGACCACTTTTTGCCCCCCCCCCCTCCCCAATAATTTTATTGGAGGGAGGGGAGTAATGCCCCCTCAATAATTTTTACCTTTTGGTTTTTTAACAAACAGTGTTTTAACAATTGCAAATAATTTCTGCGATCAAAACATTCTGTGAGAAAACATCAGTCACATGACATATGTTATACATAACGTTGATGCGGCGAATTAAAAGTGGTGATGCTCGCGCTGGCACATGATCTGTTGTCCCAGGGTACCTTCCAACAAGAGATGGTGTAATGACACAGTGTGACACAATGTATCATTACATTCTTGTTGTTCGTCAATGTTAAACAAGGATGAGATGATTATTGTGTTGTACCGATTATGAGTCGCTTGTTGAGGCGTGTTTTGATTTCCATTAGAGTACTTCTCTGATGTCATTTCATCCTTGTTTAACGTTTGTTAAACAACAAGGATGACATGATACCCGGGGAGCAGTCCGGGACCCATCCCAGGTGGGAATCCGAACATGCCCCTGGAAGGAACCCCTAATGTACCTGCACATATATATATGTATATATATACATATATATATGTCCGTATCAAAAAGTAACTAGATACGGATATAAGTATCTCCGCCTATAAGGATCTAGGTAATGCGCTTAGGTACAGCTAAAGTATCTAGATACTGTATCTAGATACTTTTACCTAGATACGTTCCAACACTGTGTATATATATATATATATATATATATA
>NW_017257650.1:229599-229916 GCF_001594055.1 Mycetomoellerius zeteki
TGTATCTATACTTATATCTAAATACTTTTCCCACACAATATCTATATCTATATCTAGATACCATTCAAACGGTATCCAACACTGTATACACACGTACCAGAGAGAAACCTGAGAAAGGACATGAGTGCCTTTTTCCTGTAACCGCAAAATAGCTTGTGCACTAGTCTGAAGAAGTGGATGTCAACTACACAACATTATTTATTTTTTTTTACGATGCTCTTGATGGAAATAAATCGTTAAAATCGTTAAAATTTTCACTAATTTGATAGATTTTAGTTATTTCAACGATTTATTTCTATCAGTAGCACCGCAAAAAA
>NW_017257650.1:230502-239763 GCF_001594055.1 Mycetomoellerius zeteki
AGTTTCGAAGAAGTGCGAAATTGGATAGATGAATGGTTTCGGACCAAAAACGAGTCGTTCTATCGTCGCGGTATTCATGCATTGCAAGAGAGATGGCGAAAATGTATAGCTAGCGAGGGACGATACTTTGAATAAGCCGCTTTTTGTTTTTTCTTGAAATTTTGCATTTTTCATTGATCAAAAAAACCCGGAAACTTATTTGTACACCTAGTATTTCTTGGTGCCCCCCCGATATTTTTCGCAAGTCGGCGCTTATGACCATCAATGTAAGAATTAAAAATATAGAATCCAAACATCATGTTTATGTGATAATAGTAGGTCTAAAAAATAATTTGGATTTAAACTGAATTCGTAACAAAATATTTGAAAAAAAAAATAAACTACAAAGAGACACTTCAGGAGTTAATTAGACCGGAGTGTGGCAAACTAAAGATCTGTCTACTTAAACTTTGCCATGTACTAAAGGAAGGTTAGATTAGGTTTTATATAAAAATAGACGGATAACTAAAAAATTTTAATAAAAATAATGCTACTTAATTTCATAGATCGCATTAATTTTATAAAAGAATTTAGAAAGTTACTTATTATGTCTTTTACATAGCAAAAACAGAATTTTTTCCAAAAAATCAATTTTTCGGAAAAAAAACCGAAATTTTTCCAGCAATTTGAAAAAAACGGCTTTTTTAAAACTATAGTTTTTAGGGAATGAAAATTTATATTATTTAAATTATGTAAATATTACGTTAATTTTGCATCGAAACAGTGACAGTACGGCCAATACGTAACGGTATAGCCATTTTACGTCAATGATATACCTGCTACGTCCTTGGTTTATTGTGCTGTTCCATAACATTTATATACACTATGTTATGTAAATGTTCCAAAATTGCGCACAGCGTGTTTGCTGGGAAGAAATCGAAAATCACTAGGGCAATCAAAATATGTATAGGACGTTTTTTTTTATTTGACTAATAAAGAAATAAACTAAATATTATATAAATTGATTTCATAAGAAATTATGCATTTTGAGCTCTATATGTTACAGCATATTTTTGCATATTTCACACATAAGAGTATATTTTTGCATATTTTACACATAAAAGCATATTTTTGCATATTTCGCCCATACGTGCACAATATTTACATATTTTATCTATTTTTATTGAATATTTCATCGTTTTTTAATTTAAGTTTATGATTACGTTATTATAAGTTAAAAACTTAATTAATATTTTGAAAATTTGTGCAATAAAGTAATTTTCAAATGCATATATTCCTTTCTTTAGAGCATTTTTTCAATTTCACAGAGCATATTTTAGGCACTTAAAAAGAGATTTTTACAGCATAATTTTGGTTGCCCTATAAATCACTTTCGTAGGTAAGTATCCCCTCGAGTACTAATTTAATATGCGTTTACATCATGACCTAGTTTGTTCATTCTGTCGAATATTGTTATATAAACTTACCGATACGCATACACAGAGTCTTTTCGTTTTTTTTTAATATCGTTCATTGTTTCATTGTTTGTTTCTTCATTGATATCCCAACATATCACTGTTGCTCCTAACGAAGCATAACCGATTGCTAATTCCTTTCCGATACCATGACCTGCACCTGTTATCTATGATAATATATAAATACAATTTAAATTATAATTATTACATATTACAATACTTTTCGTTTAAAATAGCATAATTTCAAATTTTTATTTTGCTTTAAAAGGAAAAAATGAACTTTTGTTTAATAAAATACATATGAAAATAAATGTAAATAGAGCGTCTCAGTTTAAAGTTTAGAATACAAATCTATGTTTACAAATTTATGTGATATTTTTTGAAATAATACTTATTATTTATAGTAGTGAAAAAAAGTAGATATAAGATAAATGTAGGAAAATTTGTTAAAGGAAACATTAATTTATTAGAATTCAATTTTGTAAAAAATTTCAGAAAAAATTAGAAAAAAATTACGAAGCTTAGATAAGTCATATAGGATACACATATTTTTTTATAAACTGTGTATATATTAAGATTTTTGTACGCACCAAAACGATTTCATTAGCTACACTCTTTTCTTTTGTTGGCCTGATTAATCTGTATACATCGTTGAAAATACAATGTAGAATTTTAAATATAAGCAATAAAATCTCTGTTAAGAGCAAGATATATTTTACCACGACCATGATTGCCTAAAAGATTAACAATTTTTAAAAATAAGAACATCTAATATTGATTGAAAATATGTGTTAATTATATATTTCATTGAACTTTATATTTTTATGCGATTATGTGTATATATTATGTAATTGTGACGTTGTTATATAATTAAATATAATTAAATAATGTATAACTTTGTTTTTCAGTTTATTGCTAATACATTGCGTCAACATTGCGTAAGAAATAGAATGTTATAAAAAAAAAGATATTAGATCTAAAAAATATAGACGGTATATAAAAAAAAATTCAACATTTATATAACATATACCTAATAATATATAGTATATATTAACAATAAGGAAAAAAATCTTAAAGCTCGAAAACTCAACCGTTACTGAAATATAAATATTTTTATATGTTAATATTATAAATGATTTACGGGCTTCTTATACGTATGCGATGTTTACCTCAGTGTTTATAAATTGCCATGCATTCTGAATGTCTTCCTTCAATTTCCATACATACTTCATAACAGCTTTCACCAGCAATCAGTTATAACTGTGTAGTCATCAAATATGTAAATTCGCAATCGCCGGTTGATGATAACTGACTGCGGTGAAATCTTCTTATAAAATGATGTAACGCACCGGCAGGAATGGTGTCCCTCGGCGTTCGGCGCGCGACGCTACACATTCGTACCGAAGTTCACACGTACGTGTTACTGGAAGCACGGAGGAGGCGAGGAGCGCGAAGGGAGAATGTAATGGGGGGCGCTCCGATATTCCGTCCTTAGCGTAAGACGCACGATTGAGAGAGAAAGCGTAATTGGACGTAATGTCGGCTCGCGGTGTCCTTTCGCTGTCTCACACATTTGTTACTAGCGCGAGTGAGATCCCCCGGTGTCTCCCGCTCGCCAATATTCATAATATTTTTATTATGCACAAAATGATGTAATTATGCATAAAAATTCTTAATACTGTAAAAAAATTTTGTGCATAATTACGTGTAACTTTGAGACTCATTGTAATAGCTTTGCATGCTTCCAGTAACACGTACGTGTGAACTTCGGTACGAGTGTGTAGCGTCGCGCGCCGAACGCCGAGGGACACCATTCTTGCCGGTGCGTGTACTACATACGGAAGTCAAATGAGTATGTTCAAAATGCAATTTATAAATAACACTGAGGTAAATATCTAAGGTACACATTTCACGATCCGAAAACTCGGATCGAGTTCTAGCATCGTAGACACAAGTGTAAGGTCCTTCGTAATAAAATACAAAAGATGAAGGATATTTGGATTTCTATCTCATATGTTTAATCCAATAATACCCGTTATTGAATATATCTATTCGTTAAGGAGATATTTTATATCTCTTTTGACAGGATGCCTGAAGGCGAAGGAATAAAAAGTTGCGATATAAACAGTCCTGACACTTTTACTCCGATCACTGACTTTATTCGACAACTTAAGACTTTAACGAGTATAATCGACACTCGGGCGGAATTCGCTTTCCTCGGCGCTTTGAGTATAACACTCGGAAGAAAACCTTGGAAATTGGCGAGAGACCGTGCTCCGAATATGTGTGCTCCGAATTTTATAACCGTCGCCTCTCTTTCGGAGCGGACAGTGCCGTTGTTACGAATACGTACTAATATCGTTATCAGATTAAGTTACAGATGTCGGTACAATTCACTTTCGGTAATTATCATGAATGCTCAGCGAGACCTTATAATATTCTTACACAAGGCTTATGCCACGATTCAAAACAATAGAAAGAATATACGCATTCGCTCAACTCGCGCTAACTTGCGCCAACTCGCACGATAATAAAACTGCCAGTAGTGGAATTCTGTAATTCGTTATGCAGTCTTTACGAGTTCATAACGACAGTTGCGCAGCTTTTTTACCACCGCGCAGATATTTTTTATAAAATATCTGCGCGGCTGTCGTTATGAGCACTTAACGATTGCATAACGAGTTACAGAATTCCACTGCAGATGCGCTAACGTTAACCAGAATTCTGGTAATGTTGCATATATCTAGTGAATATAATTAGATGTTTTGTAAATTCAACTGGAAAATGTTAAACAAATCTTTATAATCTACCAAACGATCTAGTTATAAAACCTTGAGTCCTGTTTTAATAATCAGATTTCTGCTAGATTTAATCTAAATGCATTTAACCATATACATTTTGTTGATACAATCAAATCATTTTTCTCAGTGAATGGATAACTTATTTGACGCAACAGTTTCTAAACTCTATTGTGAAATGATTTTGTTATTCATTAAAATTTAAAATATATATAATTAGTTGAAGATAGTAATTCATACCTGCGTCTGAACAAAACTCATATAATTAATATTGTCTTATTACTTTTGATGGATATCCTACTCGCTTATAGCACACATCGACTTCTGTAGTATTCTAAAGAAGGGATATGTTTTTATGTTTGTCATTTCATCTGAGTGAAGAGAGGGAGAGATCTGATGTATAGTAGGAGAAGTGATGTTAAGGAGAGGAAGATATGTATCAGGAAATTTGTCAGTGTCATTTTGTTCATTTAAAGGATGGGATTGTTTTTTAATGAAAATCTGTTGTATTGTAATTTCTGTTATTTATTTATGTGTTTCTCAATTTATTTAATTAAATGTTATTTTATATTCAGAC
Organism: Mycetomoellerius zeteki; assembly: GCF_001594055.1. Lineage (NCBI taxonomy): Eukaryota > Metazoa > Arthropoda > Insecta > Hymenoptera > Formicidae > Mycetomoellerius > Mycetomoellerius zeteki. Next base: position 235,332 of record NW_017257650.1, read on the forward strand.
TGACTCAATCTTTCATGTGTTTCACCAGTTTTCGGACTATAATTTTTACGTATTGACTCTTACTTCGCCCTTTATTTATTATTTTTATTTTTATATAAAGAGTCCTTCTATTATATTTGTTTAATGTTAATGAAAATCATTTCGAAGATAGATTTTTTTTTATAAAATAGTTCAGAGTCAAATATCTGAATGTCATTCCAATTCAAATCATGTTCATAGTTATATTGGTGACTAATTACTGAATGCAAATTCGGTGATTTTTTTATGTCCCTTTTATGTTCTTGTATTCTGGTAATTAATTTTATTTTTGTTTGTTTTTTTATTTTTCCTCCCACATAGAAGGAATCACAATCGAGATAGCATATTTTATATACGACGTTACAATGTTCCATTTTTTCTAACTTATCTTTATCTGATTTAATGTATTGATTTAAATTCATGAGTTTGTATGCTATATTTAGTTCATGTTTTTTTCTAATTGTCTTAAACTTTTCAGAAATTTTATTTATATATGGAATTGTGAATATGGTATTTTTTCGAAATATTGTTATTAGAATGCTGTTTGTAGATAATGTTTTCATATAAATTATTCCTGTTAGATAAAGTTTTTATTCTGTTATTAATGGTGGAAAAAATCATCTCTAAAGGATACCCATTGTTTAATAATATGTTAATCATATCTTCAATGTTTTTACAATGAAATTTTGGGTGTGATAGAAATAATTCTATCTAGCTGTCCAATTATCACTCCTCTCTTGTGTTCTAGAGGGTGGTTCGACTTATAACTTATTAAGTACTCTACCGGAATTTGTTGGTTTCTTATACGTGTCAAATGTAATGCAACTTTTCATGATAGGAATTGAATGACTCAAGTATTGGAAAAATCTGATTTTCAGGATGACTAGATCTTATTTTATACGTTATAGTAACTTTATTAATGAATGAGAAAGATTTACATTAAAATTCTTCGAAATACAATTTTGTCCCACGATTATCATATTTTCAGGGTAAACTCCAAGAAAAAATTCTCTCCGTATGTAGTACATATTGTGACAGACGGTAAAAAACGTCACATCACGACTATGTTAGTCTTGCTTTTTCTTTTAATTTACATGTTATGCTGTCAACTTTTATTGATATCACGGATTCACTAACTTATTGTACAAACCGAGATGGTTCCTTATCAGCGTTGATAAATCGGCTTAATTTCTATCAACAAAAGAAACAAAAATTATGCAATTATCCAATATGAGACAGCTAAAATAAGGAAGGCTAAGAAGGCTAAAATGCAATAAAGATTATTCTCAAATTACATTGTTGCGTATTCAACTGTCTTACCACTACCGGCCAATGAAATAGAATTATAGAATAGGAACGGTAATGGGCGTGAATACCGACACATTTCAATTTCAAGTCAAAAAACCGAATTTGGACAGTTCTGAATACGCAGTTGTGTTGAATTTAACATAAATCGCATGTCTCAAACGATCCACTCAAATTTTTGAGTTAATTTTACACAATGTGAATATGTTAGAAGGTAACACAAATATTATGTAAGAGAATAAATACAAAAAAAATAACATCGACACAGTTTGTAAACAAACCATGGAAATATTTTTTTTTTTTTTTTTTCAGAAAATTAACATTTATGATAGGAGAGAGTGGTCTAAATTGGACTTATTTGCAATTTTTGCTCTCTATAAGGTGTAAATAAAGTCCGATCGTAAAATCGAAGGTGCCGTTGGAAAGATCATTTAATTCCCTTAAATAATGATTTACAAGGATTTTCTTTTTTAAAAAAATTTTCGCACGATGGCCGAAAATATATATGTATTTGCCTCTATTTTATGAATGTTATGACAAAGAACTGTCAAACTGCTATCATATGTTCGGTGTCTTATAAGGACTTTACATTATAAATAGTACGCAATCTGCTTAACCGTATTCATTTAAATTAAAAAGGCCCTATTTGGAACACGGTCCAATTTAGACCACTCTCCCTATGTTAAATTAACACATATTTTACTCATTTGTCTTAGAATTTACGTTTTAAAACACATTATTTTTATGTTACTTATTCACTTACTCATAAATTATGTCATTTTGACACTAAGAAACATTGAATATCAATTTCACAAAAAATCTTTAAATAACATAATTACATTATGTTAAATTAACACTCGAATATATTAAAAAATTCAACACAAACTGTTAACACAAATGTCAAAATATCGTTTCCAACACAAATACATAAATTTTTTTACTTAAAATAATACTTTATGCGCATTATGCGTGCAAAACGCAGTCTATCACAAACATATTAAACTTTTTTTCACGTAAGTCTAAAGATTAATCAGTGTAATTGGAATTGTTATATATATGTATTTATAAAAATAATCTCTTCAAGGTTTGACTTTTAAATGCAAGGACTCTATCAAGCGCATACATGAGAATGCAGAGAAAAAAGAAAGATTAATTTTAATTTTTTATGGCATGTTTTTTGATAAGTTGACAATTTTTTTTCTTTTCTTCATTTAATTACTAATTCTCTTTAAAAACAAATCTGCTACTTCAGGAGGAGATAATGGAAAGCAGCAAAACATAACATTACATTATGTACATTTTTATTTTAGAATGCGATAATAAAATGAATTAATAATGATATGAGATTGTGGGAGAATTAAGATGCGATCAGTGTCATATACTTATAAAACTTATCAATAAATAAAACAAGGGCAAACGAGCCAACTACAATATAAGATCTTTAATAAACGTATATATATACAATAATCAAACGTTTCGACACCGATCGGGTCAATTTACAATAACAAAACATCTTACATACATAATCAGAAATTCAGTTAGAATATATTGTCCAGTGAGAATTTGGTTATATTCATAAAAAGCAGTCCATATTTAAAACTATTGAAGAGATCAAAACTCATTCTACCATCTGGATAAATAATAAATTAACGTTGCGTTATAAATTAGATAAACGATGTACATGTTTAGTAAAATAGATTAGAGAGAATGTAAATTAAATAAAACATATATACCTCATATTGTCTCAATGATGTAATGTGGGCAACGATAGGAACACTCAGTTAACAAAAATATATTTAAAAAAAAAGTTATGTATAATAAAAATTATTAAGCCATGATGCGCATGAATATAGCGTTTAGACTCAATCGACGTCAAGCGACGTTATGACAAAAAGAAAACAAGGAAATAGGAAAGATAATAAAGAAGGAGACAAGGACATTGTTAGGAGGGGGAAAGAGATTGGATAATATTTAGGTATGATTCTGGCAAGGATTCTGTGTCATTTTGTTTATTTAGCCCATGCGTTTGTCGTTTTATGTGAACCATCTCCGATATCAATCTCTTATTAAACGAAGCTTCTCTGTCTAATATTTCCACATTATCCCAGTCGAAATTATGATTCTGGTCAATGCGATGACAAGTGATGACTGTTGGGGATTTTGACTTCTTATTGATATCGGAGACATGTTCGTGCAATCTTGTCTTTAATTGTCTTTTGGTCTGACCCACGTAACTGGCTTCACAATCATCACAAGAGATCTTGTAAACTACATTTTGATTAAATAAGGGATCTAACTGATCTTTACCCTTTTTAATGAATTTATTTAATGAGTTAGGTATCGAGAAGGCCAATTTACAATGACACATATTGGCTAATGGAGCAAACTTTTCCGACACCGAATTCACATAAGGAATCGTAAAAAATTTTTCTCTTATCTTTTTCTCAACCATTCCATTTTTATTGATGTGAAACTTTATTCTTTTTTGAATAGACGAAAAAATGAAATCTAGTGGATAGCCGTTATTTAAAAAAATATTTATTGCCTTAATCAAATTGTTTTGCTGGAAACGTGGATGACACAACCGTACAATTTTATCGACCAAACTGTAAATAACCCCCCTTTTATGACACAGTGGATGGTGTGAATTAAAATTTAGGAACCTGCCAGAAAACGTCGCTTTGCGATATAAGTCAAAAACTAGAGTTTGATCTTCCACAATCAACATAGTATCCAAGAAACTTAGTTTACCATCTATGCCAACCTCCATAGTGAATTGTAATCTACTATGTAAAGAATTAAAAATGTTTAAGATGTCATTAATACTATCAGATGGAGCCGCTAAAATAATATCATCCACATATCGAAAATAAAATAAAAGCTTAATAGGTAATTTTTCAATTGCTGTTACTTCGAAATCTTGCATGACTATATCCGCCGCAATTGGAGATAACGGAGAACCCATCGGAGTACCAAAAATCTGTCTGTAATATTTGTTATTAAACATAAAAAAGGTGGAGTTCAAAACAAAACGAACAGCAATTAAAAATTCATTTAATGGTATAACAGTCTTCCCCGATATATAATCCCATCTCTTTGCAATACCATC
>NW_017257650.1:239905-240163 GCF_001594055.1 Mycetomoellerius zeteki
ATCGTTGATGATATTATGCAGATATAACGAAAAATAATATAATGGACTGTTAGTAGATGATACAATAATTCTTAACGGGTTCCCCTGTTTATGGATCTTCGTTAAACCGTATGCCCTTGGAATAATACCATCAGTCGTGACTAACCTTCGATTTCAACTTGTCGAAAAACTAAAAGATATTTACATCGAACCTGACTATTTGCTAGTATCATTAGATGTAGTTTCTTTGTTTACGAATGTTCCCATAGAGTTAGTGTC
>NW_017257650.1:241777-242007 GCF_001594055.1 Mycetomoellerius zeteki
TATACGTTTATTAAAGATCTTATATTGTAGTTGGCTCGTTTGCCCTTGTTTTACTTATTGATTTATTCTAATTGAGCCATATTAACATTTAATTATTATAAAACTTATATTAATCGAAGTGAAGTTAATGATATTATAAAATAAATCGGGTATAGCTAATCGAAAGAACGTATTATTTCAGATAAAAAATCGCGCGACCGTGTAATGGCCGTATCACACTAGCGACTCGC
>NW_017257651.1:0-5693 GCF_001594055.1 Mycetomoellerius zeteki
CGTTCTACCGTAATATTAGCAACCCGGAACGACGCTTCAATCTGAATGAACCATGCTTCGGGGGCGTTTCGCCAGAAGGGCGGAATCTTTGGAATGCGATAGGATTCCACGCGTGGACTTTCCTCGGCCATCATTCAAATTCCTACGCGTACTTATGTTATTACCTACTTATATGCTATGCACGCGCTATTTTCTTTGTTGTCACACTTGAATTTCATTTACTGCTATGAGCGATGATTTGGTGGCCGTTCTTGTTCGGTAGGGTATTGGCGTTCGCTGAGACGACGAATTGTGTTCGATTATGCAGTAAAGTTTCTGTAATCTGTTGTATAAGGAGGGCTTGGGCCTGTCCGCGGGATGATGCTGCAATGGCTGCCTCTGTAACAGCGAAATTCGTCACGTGCTCGCTTTATTTCGTTTGCGGGTATGCGACGAACTCGCGGCAAAATCGCTGGCGTCTTGGAATCTCTTTTGGCTCCTTCGTATTTCCCGATCGGGGTCACCAATGTAGGGAGTAATCACTATACTTTAGTTGAGCAACAGATTAAGCTTTATTTATCCTTCCGTTACACGGTTCTTACATTTCTACAGTGAGTGAGTCTGTAGCGCTCTCGTGTCCACTCTCGACACTACTACTCTTAAGGCTGGTTCACCTGGGGCGCCACAAGTCCCTCGCGGCGTTGAGGTACCAGGAGTCGACGGTGGCGCACAGAAGAAGAGAAGAAGAGAAGAAGAGAAGAAGAAGAAAAAAGAGAAAGAGAGAACTTACTTACGCACGGTGTACCTTTGAGTTATATTAAATTAATTTCCTTTTGTTTTTTAAAAAGACATCTCTTTTTTTCAACTGCACAAATCCCTACACTAACATGTGGAAATGTTTTTAATGAATGCTTTTTACTTACATATATGGCTTCTAATGACACGTGTCGACTTGTTAAAGCTGATAACTTTGATAAAATATTTCATATATTGAAGTTATGTACACAATACGAGGTCTGTTCGAAAAATAACCGAACATTTTTTTTCATTTTTTAACGTACATCTTATTGGTCTATGTCTCCTTCAAAGTACTCCCCTCCTCTATTCTCACACTTGTCCCAGAGGTGTTTTCACTTTACCATCCTGTCCTGGAAAGCTTCTTTTGGAATATCCTTCAATGTGACGAATTCTTCTTAATGTCATCAATGGTGTTGAAACGGCGTCCTTTCAGTACTGATATTAATTTTAGGAACATCAAAAAGTCGCAGGGAGCAAGGTCTGGGCAGTAGAGAGACTAATTTCACGCAAAATTTCACATTGCGTCGTTGCTCCTGTAAATCGGACATCGCAAAAAAAGCTACGGACACTAAAACAGAAAATTCACAAAATATTTATGTATTGTATACGTACAGGGTGCTTCCGATACATACTCATTAGTAAGTTGGGTTTTCTTTCGGTAGGGGCATGCTCATCCGCAGGGATCTGCTTATCGGCATGGTAATGCAGAATAAGATTAGATCGCAAAAGACAAGAGAAATTGAATTTTACATTCTGATATAGTGTAAAATTCAATAATATGATATAAAATATATATTTACTAATTAAATAATAATACCTGACCTAATCTAACCTAAAATTTAATAAACATATTTGAACAAAAAATATTTTTCTCTTGTAATGCTTATATAATAAATGTTTAACATGTAACCACCATACGAAAGTGACGCTATGCGTTCATTGATTGCTTTATATATCTTTTAGTTGTCATTATATATATGATAAAAGTTTCAATTTTTTTATATAAGTACTTTATGAGTTCAAGATTATTTATGTAAAGTTACATTGTGAGATACAGATATTAATTGTTCAGTAAATAAACAAAATATTTATTTGTTATAAACTAATTGGAATCTCAATGAAAGCATAAATTATTTGCATAAATTACTTTTAATACTTAAAGTACTTATACAAAAAAATTTAGATTCTCTTGTTATCATTTTTCAAATTTTTGCTTAACAATAATAAAAATAATAACAAATACAATAAATAATCTATAAAAATGTGTTGCTCAATAAAAACAGAATATTATAAACACAGCTTTCATATGCATATAGTTTGTATAAAGTATAAATATTGATATATGTGTTTTAGACCCTTACAACCTTCTTAAATCAGATATTATTTGTATTATTAAATACATACTTTATATTATATTATTGAATTTTACACTATATCAGAATATAAAATTCAATTACTCTTGTCTTTTGCGATCTAATCTTATTCTGCAATACCATGCCGATAAGCAGATCCCTGCGGATGAGCATGCCCCTGCCGAAAGGCAACCCAACTTACTGATGTGTATGTATCGGAAGCACCCTGTACATATAATTTTATGTACTTACATGTAACTAAAACAAAAATTACTCTACATCTTAAAACGGGTGCCAAACCTGTATTCTGACCTAAACGCCCGGTCGCTTATTCAATTCTTCCATTGGTCGACGTAGAACTTGAACGTCTAAAGCAAGCAGGAATTATCTCTCCAGTCAGCTACTCAGATTGGGCCGCACTAATTGTCGTTGTTCGCAAGAAAAATGGTCAAATCCGTATATGCGCAGATTTTTCTACAGGTCTAAACGATTTTTTGGAACAAAATCACCATCCATTACCTCATCCAGACGAAATTTTTGCAAAATTATCGAATTGTAAGTACTTTAGTCAAATCGATCTTTCAGACGCATTCTTACAAATTCAGGTCGACGAGAATTCAAAACACCTCTTGACGATAAACACTCACCGCGGTCTTTTCGTTTACAATCGCTTACTCTTTGGCGTCACTGTAGAATTTCCCCTGGCGAATTTCAAGCGATTGTGGACGCTATGATCGCTGGACTCGACAAAGTATTTGTATACATTGATGATCTCGTCGTTGGAGGGTCTACAATTGAAGAACATGATCGTAATCTAAATGAATTACTCAAGCGCGAACACGATTACGGATTCCACGTCCGCATAGAAAAATGTAATTTTTTCGCAACAGAAATAAATTATCTGGGATATTGTATAATCGACGGACAAGGATTACACCCAGATCCTAAAAAAATCTCCGCGATTGTCAACACTGCCAGCACCTTCAGATCTTACTATATTACGTTCTTTCTTAGGTGCCATAAACTATTACGGACATTTTATTTCAAACATACACATTCTACGACGACCTTTGGATCAACTCTTGAAAAAGGATTCAAAATGGAATTGGAGCCAAGCATGCCAAGAATCATTCGAACGTTTCAAACAAATTCTCCAGTCCAAGTTGCTTCTCACTCATTTCGATCCGAAGCATGAAATCATCATAGCCGCTGATGCTTCTCAGTATGGTATTGGCGCTTGCATATTACATAGATTTCCGGATAATTCAGTCAAAGCAATCAGTCACACCGCTAGAAATCTCACAGAAACTGAAAAAAAATATAGTAAAATCGAAAAAGAAGGCCTTGCATTAATATTTGCACTTTAATATTTGCCGTCATAAAATTTTCATAAAATGATATTTGAACGCAAGTTCACCCTACAGACAGACCATAAGCCTCTTACGATGATTTTTGGGAAAAAGAAAGGTGTACCTGTTTATACCGCCAATCGACTCCAACGTTGGGCACTCCAATTACTCGCCTACGATTTTGAAATTGAATATGTCAGAACATCTGAATTTGGTCATGCCGACATGTTATCTCGTCTGATCAACAATTATCACAAACCAGAGGAAGATTTCATCATCGCTTCAGTCACAATGGAAGAAGATATTTCAACGGTTCTACAGGACTCACTACAATTCATTCCTATAACATTCAGCAAAATAAAATTAGTTACAGAACAAGATACGGTTTTACAGCAGGTTATTGCTTATACAATTGCAAACTGGCCAACATCTGTGGCACCTCATTCAGATCTCAAGCCTTTTTTCAATCGCAAAGAAGCACTTTCAGTAGTACAAAATTGTCTACTATTCAAAGAACGACTCGTAATTTCAGCTCAATATCGAGGACCCATCCCCTCAGGCAGTTACACAAAGGACATCCAGGAATGGAACACATGAAAGCCATCGCAGGTTCTTACGTATACTGGCCTGGAATAGACAAGGAAATCGAGCAGATCGTTAAGGTTTGCCATAATTGCGCTTTAGCCACAAAATCTCCAACTAAGGTTCCACTTGCAAGTTGGTATACACCTACGTATCCATGGCAACGTCTTCACGCAGATTATGCTGGACCCATCAACGGGGAATATTATCTAATCGTTGTCGATGCCCTTTCAAAATGGCCAGAAATTTATCCGACAAAAACCATCACAGCTCAACGCACTGTTGAAATCATGAAAGATATTTTCGCTCGTTTCGATATACCGGAAACTCTGGTCACCGACAATGGAACTCAATTTATTTCCAAAACGTTCCAATCATTTTGTCTATCGCATGGTATACAGCACTTACGTACACCGCCTTTTCATCCCAGCTCAAACGGCCAAGCCGAAAGATTCGTGGATACCTTCAAGAGGGGAATCCAAAAACTCACCAGTGGGGAGAACATTCGTAACCATTTACCTACATTTCTCAAACAATACAGATCCACACCTAACGTAAACGTTCCTAATAAAGTCTCTCCTGCTGAGGCACTGATGGGCAGACCAATGTGCACGGTTGTGGATTTACTTAAACCACCTATTCGATAACAGCTGCAGAAAGACGACACTAAATTACGTCAAGAACAACAGTTCAACCGCAAACAAGGAGTAAAACCCAAAGCATTTGAAGTAGATTCAGAAGTTTACGTCTATAATAATAACAAATGAAAATGGATTCCAGGAAAAGTTATAGAACGCATTGGACGAGTTTTATATAACATAGCAGTCCAGACGAGACAACGCCTTGTCAGGACTCACGCAAATCAATTGAAACCCCGTTTTCTTGTTGAAACTAAAGAAATTCAACAAGATAATCAGATACCATTAGATATCATATTGGAGACCTTTGATCTTTCAACTGAAGAGCAAGCTAACCCAGAGATGGCAACTTTAGAGTCTCAATCCGTAACTCCTGATAACATCTCCGACGTTAACCGTCCTGCAATTAACCAAGAGTCTGTTTCAGATCTACAGTTACAGCCACTAAGACGTTCTAGCCGTAAGAGACGCCCTCCAGCATGATACATGACGTAGGATATCTTTAAAAAAAAAAGAAGGGGAGGTGTTGCCACCAGGGGATAAAGTAGCGAGTCGAGATCACGTGCACAACTCATGAAGCACAGTCGCGCTTGCTGCCAGTTCATATACTCATTCTTTCAGTCATATTCGTAATAAAGATAGTCACGATATTCGATAATCATTGTGTTTCATTAATCATATCCAAGAAACATAACAAAATTCATTTAGACAGTGCGAACAAAACAAATTTATGTAAAAAATTTCTGAACTTAAAATGAGATAGAAATATATTTGGACGTTGAAAAAAGAGAAAGCGGAGCTGCTGAGTGCAAAACGTGCAAGACGAATAAACCTAATGTCTGATCAGCATCTTATGTAAATCATTATGGCGATTTTATGCTGGATAGTCATTGGTTTATCGGTCTGAATGTCTTATTCCGTGCTTATTTTGTACGTGAAGGAGCAAAATTCAAAAATTTCCCGAACAGTAACGATTCGTTACTTTTTCAAGTAAC
>NW_017257652.1:0-1010 GCF_001594055.1 Mycetomoellerius zeteki
TTCTTAATTTACAGGAACTGTCATTGGAGGTAACAAAGTCATCAGAGGAGACTTCTCGGACTTTTCGCGATCGTTTCAATGGCTCTTCAAATGCAGCACGCATGGTATCAGTGTCAGCATCCGATGAAATATTTATTGATTTTTTTCGATTTGCCGAGCTTCTTGGAAGGAATCAATTCAATAATAGTACAATGTAGCACAATAAATGTACGTATAATGCAATGTATTATTTTTAATTGATGTATTTAAGTTGTGTTTTTTGCAGTTCATAATGCACAAATGTATGAATCTGTCAAATACAATAATCTAATGAAATTCAAATATTAGGTGAATGCAAAAGTTTGTGCTTAATTATCATTAAAAATCATTACAAATCGAGCACTCACCTAATGTAACATTCACTATTATAGGTATCCCTAGTGAAAAATTTTCTTATAATTTTTATACGAATTGGAACATTTTTTAGAAATACTCAGAAATTTTCAGACAGTTCACAATTTCTTTCATAATTTTTCATACATGTGAATTCTGAAATATTTTTAGATTTCTAATCTCATAATTTTTAAAAAATATTTTTAAATTTTTTTAGATTTTATAACATTTCATCAGAAATTATACTTACAAAAAATTTTAGAAATTTTATGATATTTCATAATTAACACATAGGAAAATTCTAAGAAAAGATTTTCTGAGAAGTGTTCCAATTCGTATAAAAAAATATGAAAAAGTTATAAAATTATACAGAAATTCTGAAAAATTATATGAAAAATTCTGAGAAAAATTTTCATCAAGGATATTAAGTATAACTCACCAATTGGGCCAATGAGCTTGTTGTATGGAGTTAGAGTCCATGTATCGCTGGGTTCCATTTTCTTTGATAGTGCTATAGTGGCACTGATACCTTTTGGTGGCCACCAAATCATCGACTCACTTGCAAAAACCCATGAATCAGGAACTACGGAACACCAGTCGTCGCCAATAACAACGTACCATACCTTCACAAATAACAA
>NW_017257652.1:1160-12569 GCF_001594055.1 Mycetomoellerius zeteki
ATAATTAGGTAACGTTGAAATATTCGTAAACTTTTGACCAATAATCGTTGGAATTTCATGATAATAACCAATATGGGAAATACAAACAATGCTTATGGCATTGTTTTCTTCAATGTAGCAGCAATTATTATATTTTTTCGTTGTCAAGACAAACGAAGAAAATTTTATCTGATTGTGTGCGTTACAGCAATCCAATGGTAAGTTTTGATTGATCTTTTTCTGCAGCTGAAGATACTGGTGATCATAAAATCGTTCATTTTCAGTACGAAACAATGAGGATTGCTCGTGTAACCTGTTACAGATCTGTTGCAATGGTTTATCAAACTTTCTGAGAAGTTTTTTCAGAATAAAAAGGAAATTCTCAAATGGGAAAGCACTAAAAGAATCTAGTGGTCCTAATCTTTTTGCATCAGCAGCTAAATGTATTAAATTGTGCATGTTATAGGTAACATTCTGTGGCCCATACAGAATGCTTACGTTTTGAACGAAATATACCAGAAGATCATGTGCATATTCATTGTTTCTGTCATAATCGTCAACGCTACATAAAATTCTCATTGCACAATTCAGGGCATTAAAATGTATATATTTTTCTTCCGGCAATATATTATATATCTAATAATAAGAACTAGTGGTCCTAAATAAAGAAGAAAAGTGCGATGTTGAGTTGCTTTCCATCTGTGATAATCATCCAAAAGATTTTCGAGCAAACTCTGTTGGAATACACTTTGACACATTTATCAGTGCATTTGACAAAATGTTAAGATGAACTTGGGCTACTCTGGAAGTTTTCGACCTATCTATCCATAACTTTAGAAGTTGCTTATTTATACCAAGACAGGAATTATGCATGTAGTCTATAGGAAAATGACTTACCATTGGAACTGAAATCAATTCAAATGGCGAAGAAATATCTTGAAGATGATGTTCCGGTTGTGACCTATTAATGAAATTAATATCAGTCCGAAGTGGAGCAGTGGTATTCAAAAAAGTCATTCGCCTGTTTATGCTTTCGTCCCTTACAGTGCATTTTCCACAGGCAAAATGTCCATTATGCGATTTTGTGCAAGTAATATATGCTCGAGCAGGAGCATCACAGATAACAGCACAGGATATTGATTTGCAGGAGCTGTTCATTGATTAAGAATCCATTGTTTTTTAAATTTAGATATTCATCCACAAATGGTTGAAGAAATTCGGCTAAGCAAGCTTTCTGATACCATGATAAACACCGATGACAAATGGTGCAAATGGCAAACCAGAAATTCTGCCTAAAATCGGCCAAAGCTAACTCTTTGAGCTTTTCGAAATTGGTAAGCCATCAATGTTTAAATCCAAATAGATTACATCACAATAGTCGAAAGCATGAGGAAAACGATTACCGATTGATATAAGCGCTTTTAATAAACCATAGTGAACGTACTGATCTTTAGAAAGAGTTTTAATATCATGAGTACCTGGTCTTGGGGTGTTCAAAAGTGTTCGCGCATCCCGAGGTAAATCGTCATGCCCGTGTTTTGAAAGAACTCGTAATAATGAAGTTAATGCATTTTGATTAATTTGAAATTCATTTGCCCAATTGCATAGTTCATCTGTCAAAGGCAAATGTATATTTTCCTGCTGATATTGCGGGTTGATTTGAAATTCGTCACTGCTTGTCTCTGATGATGAAAGTACACTACTGGCATTGTCATTGTGACTAATATCAGTTTCTAATAAATGTGAATATTGCGAATTATCTGAATATTGTAAATGATTGGCCTCCATCATGCCATCTTCAATCTCAGGCTCTTCAAATTCGAAGGCCGATGAACATGATGGACCATCAATTGGATTACTGTCATTTAGAAGTGAAACCGGCTGAGAGGTTACTTCACGATTTGAATTGTAAGAAAGTAAAGTTCGCCGATTTCGTTGACGTTTCGACAACTCAGAAAATTGTTTGGGCATTTTCAGATTTTTTAGTTATCTAATCATAAACATTCGATAAATAATTAACCTACAAAATCCGGCTGACTATATGCGCGTTATTTTAAATGTCTTTAATTAATAATTAAATACATAAATGATTTTACACAAAAATACATTACCATAATTGCGCTCGCATAACTGATGTTCCCAAACTTTAACAATTCTATTCTTCTTTATTATAATAGCTATAAGACTCCCGCAATTTCTGCAATCGCCATTTGCCATTTATTCTGTTGTATGCTGCATCGTGTGCAATCACGTGTGTGTAGGGAGTAATCACTACACTTTAGCCTTTATTTATCCTTCCGTTACACGGTTCTTACATTTCTACAGAGAGTGAGTCTGTAGCGCTCTCGTGTCCACTCTCGACACTACTACTCTTAAGGCTGGTTCACCTGGGGCGCCACATACTCCCCTTCTAGAGCTAACGATGTTACATTTCCTTGCTCTTCATACTTATTACTAAATAAAATAATTAATGTATATAAAAAAAATGTTTAAGATTGACGTTCATAGATCATAAAATGTTTCTTTTCTTATAATTAATGTTTATAACTTCTGCTGTAATCTATTTTATAGTTCGCGACGATGTTATTTATATTCTTATTCTAAATTAAAACGTACTCGCTTTTTGCCGCCTGGATATGTTCTAACAGGCTTTTGTGTCGTTAGGCTATGCGGACAGGTTTCAAGAGGCTGTGTGGGTGTGGTAGTGTGACATTGGTTTACTTCGTCCTCCGGTAAGAAATGTGCTGGTTTCAGGCGTTCTATTGAAATGTTAATAGTTTTACCTTTTATTTCGACTGCGTAAACTCTATCAGAAATTCTTTTAATAACCTTGAAGGGACCAGAATATGGTCGTTCCAACGGTTTTGTAATCGCGTCGTTTCGTACGAAGACGTGTGAGCAACCTGACAACTCCTTGAATACGAATGCTTTTTTTTTGATGATGAACTACCGGCACTGGTCTAACCTGTTGCATATTATGGCGAAAATCGTTAATAAAGATTTGGGGATCTGGTTTTATATCTCCTTGCGAGAAGAACTCCCCTGGCACTCGTAGCGTTGTACCATAAACAAATTCGGCCGGAGATGCGTTTGTATCTAATCTGACATGCGTACGCAACCCTTGGAGTACTGTAGGAAGAACGTCTGTCCAATTTTTAGTATTATGGCACATAATTGCTGCTTTTAAAGAACGGTGCCACCGCTCAATCATACCATTTGAAACTGGATGATAAGCCGTCGTACGCCTTCGTCTACATCCAATAAGAGACAAAAGGGCTGTAAAAAGCTGGGATTCGAACTGCGTCCCTTGATCCGTAGTAACTATTTCTGGGGCGCCGAAACGTGTGATCCAATTATCATAGAACGCTTTCGATACAGTTTGTGCTGATGTATCGATTATTGGTATCGCTTCTGCCCATCGTGAAAAACGATCAATTATTGTCAAACAAAATCTGAATCCATTGCTTGCAGGTAGAGGACCAACAATATCCAGATGGATATGTTCGAAACGACCATCGGGGGCAGTGAAATGTGTAGGAGTTTGTATGACATGTCTGGAAACTTTTGACTGTTGGCAATCAATGCAACCTTTTGCCCATTTTCCGACATCGCGATGAAGATTTGGCCAAATATAACGTTGGCGGATCATGCGATCTGTTACTTTAGCGCTAGGATGCGCCGGGTTGTGAAATAGATCAAAGACTTGTCTCCTCAGAGAAACTGGAATATAAGGACGAATAGCTTCTGCCGTTAAGTCGCAATATAGTTCAGAATTGGATGAACCCCAAATAAATTTCCTTAGCTTTAGTGACGATGCTTCAGAAGTTAATAAATGTTTTAGTTCTTCGTCGTCTTTTTGCTGAGCGGCTAATTCATTTAACTCGAATTCTACCGGGAGACGTAGTGCTCCTATACGTGAGAGACTATCGGCAACAATGTTATCGGAACCAGAGAGAAATTCAATGTTTGTCGTAAATTGTGCTATATATGACAATTGTCTTATTTGTCTCGGAGATGCCTTGTCGGAACGTTGTTTGAAAGCAAAAGTTATTGGTTTGTGATCCGTTAAAACTTTGAACTCTCGGCCTTCTATAAAATGTCGGAAGAACTTGATTGCTTCGTAAATTGCGGTTAACTCGCGATCGTATGCACTGTAATTCTTTTGAGCCGACGAAAATTCTTTAGAGAAAAACGCTAGAGGTTTCCATATATTTTTGAATTTTTGTTCTAATGAGGCTCCCATAAACGAATCCGACGCGTCTGAAACTACACGTGTTTCCGCATTCACGGACGGGTGCGTCAGCAGTGTCGCGTTGGCTAAGTTTGATTTGGCTGTTGTAAACGCGGTCTCCGCCTCCGGCGTCCATTTGATTTCCCGTTTATCGTTTTTATGAGAGTTTTTTAAATACTCGTGGAGGGGAGCTAAAATCTGTGCTGCGTGAGGCAGGCTACGCCTATAAAAATTTAGAGTCCCTAGAAACCTTCGCAACTCGATGACTGTACGAGGTTTTGGAAATTCTTTAATGACTGCAACTTTCTCTTGAGTTGGCTTGATACCCTCGCTAT
Source organism: Mycetomoellerius zeteki (assembly GCF_001594055.1). Classification (NCBI taxonomy): domain Eukaryota; kingdom Metazoa; phylum Arthropoda; class Insecta; order Hymenoptera; family Formicidae; genus Mycetomoellerius; species Mycetomoellerius zeteki. The sequence goes on from NW_017257652.1 coordinate 5,706, forward strand.
TTACTAGTTATCCCAAAAAAACTATTTCGTCTACTCCTAGTGTACACTTGGATGGGTTCAAAAATAGCCCGAATTCCTTAAGTTTCTGGAACATTATACGGAGATGTTCTTTATGTTCTTCTACCGATGAGGAAGCGACTAATATGTCGTCTATATATACAAATACGAAATCTAGATCTTTTAATGCTCGATGGATATACCTTTGAAATGTCTGAGCGGAATTTCGTAGACCGAATGTCATTGAGAGGAATTCGAATAAGCCAAAAGGGGTAATAACTGCCGTCTTGGGTATATCTGTCTCTGCTATCGGAATTTGATAGTAGGCTTTCCGTAGATCAAGCGACGAAAAGATGTTTTTTTCAAGAAGGTTAGTTGAGAAATCTTGTAAATGGGGAATGGGATATTTATCAGGAACAGTGACTGCATTTAATCGGCGATAGTCACCGCATACTCTCCATTCGTTTCCTTTTTTACGAACGAGATGGATAGGACTAGCCCAAGGACTATTAGATGGTCTACAAATACCTGCTTTCATGAGATACCTGAACTCTTCTTTAGCTGCTTTTAGCTTATCCGGCGGCAAACGGCGTGGACATTCCGCAATTGGTAGACCTGAAGTTATTATATGGTGCTCTACTTCTCGAATCGTAGGAAAAGTCTGTTGATGTTTCACGCCTGTTATTTCTGGAAATTCAGCGAGTATTTCTGAAAATTTAGAATCGTGTTTAATTGTTGAGATTTTGTTTTCCGGTACAACTTGAATCTTTCCTGACGTGTAAAGTTTTGTAACACTATCTATTAACCGGTGGTTATGTAGATCTACTATTATTCTATATGCTTTTAACAGATCCGCGCCTATTATTGCAGTTGGAACTGCAGCTATTCTAAACTTCCATGACAGAGGTCGACGAAGACCTAAGTCTAAGGTTATACGGCGGTCTCCAAATGTATCTATAGTAGTATTATTTGCTGCATACAACTTAAATGCTGTTGGTTTTTGTTTTTCGCTAACGGATGCCGGTAACAGAGATATCTCCGCCCCGGTATCGACCAGGACCTCCGCCCCGTCGACCTGATTTTCTATCGGTCACGTGGAGGCGGTCCTGCAGTAACCCCTTTGCTCCGGCCGTCTCTGTACGGGCATGGGTAGTTAGTTTTCCGAATCACTATCGGATTTCCAAGAACACGGTTTTCGGCATGACGTGGCTTGTGCTCCGTACTTACGGTGAATATAACAGGGTCCAGATTGTTTTTTTGTTTTTGGAGATGAATTGCGAGATCGGCCGCGAGGTATAGAACGGCGCCTTCGTAATTTGGCTACTTCCTTATTTAACGACATTAATTGATCTGTCAACTTAGATAGTTTTTCTTCTATGCTTAGCGAACCAGCGGCTATCTGGTGCTTTTCTTTGTCTGATGAGACTATAACTGAATTACACACAACGCTACTATTGTTCATATCTGCTAATTTATCCGCTATTCCGGCTAATTTCGGCAAATCCGGCTCGTTTGATGCTACTAAAATGGCCCTATGAGCCTCCGGTAACTGTTCCAAGAATAGCGACTTTAATATTTGGTCGCTGCATTGCCCGTTGCTGAGATTTCTCATATAATTCAACATATGTGACGGCTTTTTATCACTTATAATTTGACCTTTCAATAACTGACGCAACCGAGCTTCAGGAGACACTGCGAAGACGGAAAGAATGCGCTCTTTAATCCGCTGATATAGATCTTCAGGAGGTAGGTTTAAAATTACTAAATCACTTATGTGTGCAACTATCTCATGATCGACGCCCGTTAACAGATAATCGACTTTGGTACGTTCTACCGTAATATTAGCAACCCGGAATGACGCTTCAATCTGAATGTACCATGCTTCGGGGGTGTTTCACCAGAAGGGCGGAATCTTTGGAATGCGATAGGATTCCACGCGTGGACTTTCCTCGGCCATCATTCGAATTCCTACGCGTACTTATGTTATTACCTACTTATATGCTATGCACGCGCTATTTTCTTTGTTGTCACACTTGAATTTCATTTACTGCTATGAGCGATGATTTGGTGGCCGTTCTTGTTCGGTAGGGTATTGGCGTTCGCTGAGACGACGAATTGTGTTCGATTATGCAGTAAAGTTTCTGTAATCTGTTGTATAAGGAGGGCTTGGGCCTGTCCGCGGGATGATGCTGCAATGGCTGCCTCTGTAACAGCGAAATTCGTCACGTGCTCGCTTTATTTCGTTTGCGGGTATGCGACGAACTCGCGGCAAAATCACTGGCGTCTTGGAATCTCTTTTGGCTCCTTCGTATTTCCCGATCGGGGTCACCAATGTAGGGAGTAATCACTACACTTTAGCTGAGCAACAGATTGAGCTTTATTTATCCTTCCGTTACACGGTTCTTACATTTCTACAGAGAGTGAGTCTGTAGCGCTCTCGTGTCCACTCTCGACACTACTACTCTTAAGGCTGGTTCACCTGGGGCGCCACATGTGCATACACTGCAGCGACATCTCACGAATATTTTGTGCAGGCTTTTTGACAAGTCGACTTAAAGTCGACTTAAGTCAACTATTTTAGAAGTGTAGTCTTAAATTTTATATATTCTAGGCTGCAGTGGTCCGATTCATGCCCACAGCGCTCGTGAACAGCATTCGTTCTTGTTTAACTATATAGTTAAACAAGAACGAAATGATATTTATAATTGCGCCTTTGTGAGCATGGACGTCCTAAAGTCGACATTTGAAGGACGTCTGTACAAAGTCGTCTTACAGTTGTCTCATGAAGGTCTGACTTAGCAAAGTCGACGTATCGACGTTTGTGCTGTTAGGGGAGTGCGGACGTGTTTTCTGGCGCTTGCACATTCGTTTACATCAGATTACATCAGATCAGTTCAGTATAGCGTAGTGCAGTTTAGGGTATTTCCCCTTACTCACTTCCCTATTTTCTTTATTTCCTTCACTTTTCCTTCTATTCTGTACTGTTCTTTCCAATTTAATTACTTTAAGTGGTGGTGGCATGCGAGAGGGCTCGTCCTCGGGCCAACCCGTCCCGGAACCGGGCGGGAATTCTAATCCCGGCGAAAAGGTATCATTGCAAGCATCGGTCTTTGAGAAGATCGACAACTTTTTGAAAAAGCCAGCAGAGCGATCTCCTCCTCAAAGGCATCGATGCCTGAGGGCGCGGATGCTTCTATCGCATCTAATTTTCTAAAGTCCTCTTCCGAGCTCTCTTCCAAGATGGCGAGAAGAAAAAGAACAAGAAGGCCCGCAAAGTACAAGACGACCATATTGATAATAAAGAAGTAGTTCCTAACTGTAAATCTGTAGCCCCTACTTCCCGTGCCAGATCCCGTTCTCCTATACCCTCAAGTCAGGATAGTGATACTTCTTCTATTTCCGACATCTCCATGAAGGAAGATCAAAGTTGGGGCCCGGAGACCTCGCAATTTGATAGCGTCGTTGCCGTAGGTACTTGTGATTCGGTGACAATGGTCCCCCCCTTCCAAGGATCCCGCGTCCGCACCGAGGAAACGTCCACATGACGAATCTCAATCGGCTGAGGAATCTTCTCCTAAAATTACAAGTAAGCCTACTATAAACCAACAACATCGTTTACTCGACGCACAATGTCAATATAACTCCAAGGATCTTCCACCTATAGACATAGTATGAATAGACGCAGCATTGGCTCGTTTTCCTATAGGAAAACGTGACGCCTGCAGATAACAGGAGTGAGACAGAACAGGAAGTGCACGCGCATTCTCTCTGTCTTCTCGCGCCTGCGCTAATTAATGTTTACAGCGAGTTTCGAAGGTTAGAGCCAGGGGTATGTAACTCCCTACCCCCACCCGAGAAAAAGTGGTCTCTTAATGTCTCCTCCGTAAACTAATCCGGCAGATGGCGATACGCGACGGCCGGGCCGGTCCTGTATGGCCAAGTGAACCTCGTTCACCTCGTTGTGAAGACCAGGGCGACCAGGGCCATTAAAAGACGAAAAAGAAGAAGTTTCGAGTGACAATTGTGAACTCTTGCAGTTAATTAATGTTATTTGTGCTGCATTTTCTTTCTGATAAAAAAAAATAGACAATATGCTACGTAAGTGTATTGCGCCTGGCTGTACGACAGGATATAAATCTAATTCTGAAAAGGTGCCTTGTTTCTCTGTGCCAAGTGATGAAAAAATAGCTAAATTGTGGCAAGTGGCTTTGAAAAGAAGTATTCTGGATCAAAAGAGTACTCTGGATAAAAAGAAGGAACAAGTGGTGTGTGCGAATCACTTTTTACCAGAAGAAATTCTTTGGAAAAAAGACCTGTTTTATAACGGAAAGATAATTGGCACTGTAAGTAACATTTGTACTTCTTTGTCTCTAATATCGAATTATATGTTTGTTATTGCTCTTAAAATATATTATTTGATTTTAAAGTGCACCATACAAAGTTCCTAAGTTGCGGAAAGGAGCTGTACCTTCGCAATTTCCATGGACAGAGACGACAGTAGTTAAATCTCGAGAACCGATAATAATCGAAGCAATCAATTCAACAGATATAAATTTTGAAAATAAAGAATGTGACATTCATGCCAAACACATTAGAGCAAACAGTACAAAGGATGACGCTAATTATGTCAATGAAAATGTGATGCTTACTTTTGATGAGGTTTTGGCAGCTATGTCAAACAAGACATTTCATGTGCCAGCCAATTGGGAGTATCGGATTGTATCCTGTGATAATGCAAAAGCTATTGTATTTTACATGTACAAATATCTATCTTTAAAAAACTTCTCAAAGTGGTTTACGCTAGAGTCAGTGAAAAAGGTTTTTCTCCTCAATGATATGAAGCTGACAGTAAATGTAATGCGAAGGCCAGTGGTTGAATCTAATTTACTCGATATACGATGTGAGCGGATCACATCACTCAAAGATTTGAACGAAATACTCTTTCAAATAGATAACTTAAATGTTTGCAAAGGTGCCATAAATGTCAGTGACAATGATTTGGTAACATCCGATTATGCTTTGACCTACAAAGATTCAATTGGAACATGGCGACATAATAAATGTTCGCTGTTGGTGGCTGATTCTGAAATCTGTCCATTATGTTCGAATGTTAAAAGATCGATCCAGCAAAAGAGAAGGCGTCTCAATGGTTTCAATATACATAGTGATGTAAAAAGAATTCGATTGGCAGTGTCTTTGCCTCAAATAATTCAGTATTTTATCGGTATGCGTATGCGTCAGCATGCGATTCAAATTAATTCTGAAAAAGAAAAATTGAATCAAATGAAAAAAAAACACGCTAAATTTAACACATCATAATACCATGTTCTTTTTTATGTATTTATACGTATATATATGTATTTTTCAGATTTGTCAAATAAACTTAGACTTGTCATGAACTCGAAATACAAATGTTATTGTCCTGTTTATTATATACAGGGTGTTTCCAAATTAAATGGCAAATATGTATACATATATAAAGAATAAACATATATATCTTAATTCAATATATATATCAATCAAAAAACACTTTAAAGCGTTTGTATCATTGCAATGATCGCGTTGATCGTATCCGCCGTACTCCCACCCGACATCTACAGGCTCGATTGACCGCCAGCGCCACGGAGACAATACGTAGTCACTGAAACTAAGGGAGTTGCATACCCCTGGCACAGATAAATGATCCCCATTGTCCTGAACAAGTTTTGTCTGAACTATTTTTCTGTATCTGCCTTACCAACGGAGAAATTTGGGTGGGTCCCGTAAAATGGCCCACCGTGTATGCCCTAAGCAAATCGGCCAATCACAATCGAGCGTTTTTAAACGCGAGATCGTAATTTTGATTGTGATTGGTCGATTTACTTGCGACCTTACGATTATGTTAAAGGCTTTCAAAGAGCGACTGACAAATTCATAACAGAAAGTGGAAAATGTAATCAAATATGTCGGTGCTAGATATGGCAAGAAATGTAAACATTTTTTTTCGATTTCTCTGAAACGGAGCAAAAACGAGCATATGTCTATAGGACTTTTTTTCTTAGTTTTTTACTCCTCTACACGCTCCCGAAGTTTTGCGATTTAATTTGGAAACACCCTGTATATAGTATATATGTATATATATATATACACAGAGTAAATATACAAGGTCATCGAAAAGTTCTCGGCACTCTGCCGGAATTCGACGCACCCGCTAGAACTAACTCTCTTTACAATGAAGTCACGCGTACTGGGCCTCCGCATCGCGACTTGTATCTCCTTCTGTGACCAACACTTATTCTTCCTCTAGATCCGCTTACTTACAACCCGATTTCTTGCCCTCCCCCTCTTGTGGGCCTTCCTCACAGGCTAAGTCCCAACAAACCATACGTGATAGTCATAATTCATATTTATTGGCCCCTAACGGCCGATGGCCTGAATTCAACCCTTCTTCCCCCCTCCCTCTTCCTATTCATCCGCTTACGGTTATTTCCCTCCTCCTCCCCCTACCTTTCCCCCCAGCCCCCTCCTCTTCCCTCCCACCTCATAAGCCTCCCTCCCCCTCCTCTTCCCTCCTGTTTCCTCCAGATTTCTTTCAGTTTCTAAACGCGCTTTCAGATCTTTTTCAAAAACTTATAAACGATATTCCTCCAGCTCTGTGCAGCACGCAATTCGGACTCGGTCTACGTCAGATTTAACCCTTAGAGGCACAGCGGGACCGCTAAGGTCCCACCTGACGTCTTCTAATTTTTCAATTATTAAAAACATATTATAGTCTATATATGGTACTCGGATGTTTTGGTTTTTTAGGTGGCCAAGACATGGGGGAAGCTAAAAATATATTCACAAAAGCAATATGAATTAATATAATCTTGTTATAAATAAACAAAT
>NW_017257652.1:17457-27064 GCF_001594055.1 Mycetomoellerius zeteki
TCGAAAGAAATTTCATGAAAGTGGTTTTCTGAGGCCGCTGGTTACGAATTTGACCTCAGATTGTTAAAATTCACAATGGCAGATCCATTATGGCAAATCAAATAATTAAAAAGTTTTATATTTGCATGAAATTTTAAATCGGGAAGTTTTTGAGGTTGAATAGCGGATAAATTATTTAAAAATTACAGTAATGACATGAAATTTCACGCGTAGGAATTGTATTATTGCAATAAATTAAAATAAATTTTTTACTCGCTCTCAGCGCAACCCGGAACTAACGACGAGGACGTGGCGAGTTTATAGTTCCATTTTTTATTTTTTTTCTTTTTTCTTTTTTAATTTTTTTTGTACTTTCTTTATTTGTTTATTTTTTTTTTGCTTTTTATTTTTTTTATTTTTTCTTATAATTCGGTCCGCCATTTTGAATTTTGAATTTGTTTATTTTTTTGGTTTTTTGCTTTTTATTTTTTATTTTTTCTTTTTTAATTTTTTTGTATTTTTTGTTTTTTTTTCAATCTTTCCCTTTATACTATTTGTAAATTGTACTTTGCCATTCACGAATGGTAAAGGAGAAAACAATTCTTAGCCTGCGATAAACATAAAGGCACATTACATGTCTGGCAGATCCAGTGAGATCTGCATTTTTTTTTTGTTGCTGCAATTAGCACATCGTCTTTTGTTGGTAATATACATGGGCATATGAGCAGATTGAGACAGTCTTTTTTCTAGAGAAACTTGCGACTTCTTAGAGATGATATTTTCTATAGCACGTTTTCTACCTTTTATAGTTGGTAATTTGTGCTCCACTAATTGTTGTACAAGCCGCAACCTGAATTGTTTTAGAGTCGTAGGTTGAAAGGCTTTACTTTTATAAATAATGAAAGAATTAATAATCGTGAGATCAACAAAATACCAAAATATTCTTAGCCACCACTTCCTAGCTCTTCGATCTATATTGTAGGATGACAATAATCGATCGGAATAATCAACATATCCCATGTGTTTGTTGTATTCAGCGCACATCACTGGACAACTTACAGATAAGAGCGAGCCATCTTTCTGTCTACGTTGAACTAATGTGCTTTCAGACGGATCGTGGTAATTTGATAAAAAATAAACTGGTTTTTTATCCATCCATTTTACCCATTTTATCGAAGTCCTTCATTGGATGTTCGAAATTCGTATTCCCCTTTCTTTAGTTTTTTTTCACTTTTTGGTAAACCAGTTCGATTTGGCCTCACTGTCCCACACGAAAAAATCTGATCATTTCTCAAAGATATCATAAGATTTACACTGGTAAAGAAATTGTCGAAGTATACATGGTGATTACCACCGATAAGTTCACGAGTTAGATTTTTCACTACGCGAGTTCCTAATTGTTTTTCGGTATTTCCATCTTTACCAGTATAAATCTGAAATTGACATACATATCCAGACTCATCTGATCTTATCCAATTTTTGAATTCGCGTTTCACTGGTTTTTGAGGCATGTATTGCTTCATACTACTGCGTCCTTTGAATTTAATCATGGATTCATCTACTAATTAATATTTTCCAGGTTTCCAACAGTTTTTGAATGACACGCTGAGCTTATCGAGTAAAGGCCTTACTTTATATAATTTATTATAACGCACGTCGCCTTTTTTCGGTTCTTTTTGATTATCATTGATGTGTATATGATTCAGAAGAAATCCAAATCGATTGACTGTCATGAGAGAAGAGATATAAGAATCATGTAATTGAGAATTTGTAGACCAAAAATCCCAATAGTATGGTAATTTTTTGACACCTATCAAAATATTAATCTCTATAAATGTAATCAATTCATTTTTTGTAACTGGCCTTTGCTTACTTTTCATTTGATTTGCATATAAGTTTGTTTGTTCGACAATAAGATCAAGAAGATCTGGAGGAAATAAACAAAACCATATATCTTTAGGAGAATTTGTATTTTCAGGAATGTTTGGTCCGAATGTTTTGTCAAAAGGGATATCTTCATTTGGTTTACTAACTTTACTCCATATTTCATCTCGCTCTGAATCACTTCCTTCCGATTCTTCCATATCTATCGTAGATCTGTCTAAACTTACATGGTTTTCCGTACGTTCTGGCCTCGCACAAAGATATTCTTCATTTTCATCTTCCGAAATACAAATTCCATCAACTGATTCCGGATCACTAGGAATATCCGCTAATTCTATTTCAGAATTCATGTTTTATACAGTAAATGGTAGAAATACTAATAATTTTTCTGTTCATGCTAAGTTATATGCGTCTGTTATACATGTGAGATCTATAATAATCTATTAGCATAATAAAACATATACGCAATTCACCATTCCAAACGCTACTCAAATTCGAAATATGCCATCCAAAACAAATTAATATCTGAATGTATGCGAGCGATTAGTCTAAAATTGCATCGCTGAACATTGTTTACCATATGTAACTCTTTCTTTACAATTGAATGAACATGAAAGTGTTGGTATAAATACGACAAAATTATATAATTATGATAAAATTGTGAAAATGTACTGCCACTTCTGTTATTATATAATATGAATGAGGAATAGATTAAAGTGAATATTTTATAATTCGGTCCGCCATTTTGAATTTTGAAAATATAAGATCAGATTCGTAATCAGCGACCTCAAAAACCCCCGAGTGACACGTTTCTTTCGATTAAAGTGAGTATTTTATAATTCGGTCCGCCATATTGGATCCGCCATTTTGAATTTTGAAAATGTAAGGTCAGATTCGTAATCAGCGACCCCAAAAACCCCCGAGTGACAAATTTCAGCTAAATTCAATGTAAAGAAAAATGTATGCTTCAAAGGGTTAAGAGACTTTAGCCAACTTTATTTGCCATTAATTTCATGAATAACAGCACACCTCAATTGCACCAGTCTCTTAGACTCCTTTTTTGGAATTGTCGAGGCGCTGTAAGCAAAAAGCCTGAAATCGAAAAAATGGCTGAGACATACGATATCATTATATTTGCCGAAACTTGCATGAACTCACGTCATTTTTTTAACATCAGAGACTTTAATTGCATTCGAGTTGATTCTTCCTCCCGATATCAGAAGTATGGCTATCCTTGTCCGGGCTCCTTTGCTGCATACGGTTGTAAATAACGTCCCTAACCTCCTCCCTCATTTTGAAATTCTAGCTATATGAAACACTTTTAACTGTTCTCCTCTCACTATTTTTGGAATTTATCGACATCCTAACGTCCCTGTCTCACGTGTTATTGTCGACTCTCTCTTTTCATTTATCGATACCCAAGGCCCTGTTCTTCTCCTGGGCGATTTTAACGCCTACCACCCCTCATGGGGATTTTCCAGAGCTTAGTACTGCGGGCTCTTACATATATGATTCGACAGACTCCTTGAACTTAGTTTGCATGAACCCCCTTCCTCCCCCATTTTCCTCTCTCACCCTCTCCGATCCCCCTCTACTATAGATCTTATCTTTGCTTCACCGGATTTTGCTCCTGTTTGTAACGTTCTAGTAATACAGGATCTCTTCGGTAGCGATCATTTTCCTATCGAAGTTGATCTTAACTGTCTTGTCCGTTCCTCTAATATCTTCTCTCATAGAATTCGCCTAATTCTGGAACAGTGACTTTGCGTGGCTGCTAAGCTCATTGACCGCACCTCTGACATAGTTAATAATCAAAAGAACTAAGAAAGAACATGGGCAATAGGAGTCAAGCGCGGAAGACGTTGCGCAAATAATACGACTATATATATAAAGCGTAAAACTTCTTTATTTTACTAAACGCGCTTACATGTTTCGGCTCATTTTTTAGCCTTCTTCAGAGACAACATGAACTCACATATATAAAATACAACAAATATTAACTTTTCATGGTGAACTCCCCCGTATCGAGAATATAAATGCCAGAATTAAACCCAGATAAGAATGAAATAAAGAAAAAAGAAAAGAAATTTTGGAAAACTCGAAATAGAGAAAATGAAAAACTAATGTATGTAGTGCCCTTTACTATAATTTTCGGTAACGAGTTTCTCAAGCCTTCCTCTTAAACGCTTGTCTCGATAGAAAACTGCTCGTGTCCTTCCGCGGCGTCCCCTTCCTCGCCAGCGCCTCGCTTGCGCCAACTCCGTCTACGCGGAGGTCGGTAATCTTAACAGTCGATAATTGTCGCGCGCTACAGTTCGGCCGTCCCGATAAGAGTTTGGTCCCACAAACCAAAATATGACACTAGAGCCAATAGAGACTATCTAAAACTAAAAGTTACAAGTACTAAAATAAAATGAATGAACTGAAACATTACATACACCGGATGTTCCGATGGCTAAGAAAATAAATTAATCAATACACATAACCGTAATACAATGGTTTGCTTATTATCTAATTAGTCTATAGGAGGGTCTTTCGAGGGTGCCCATAGCCTGAGATTACTAACGTTCCAGATGCCCTGATATATCTTTTGGGTATTCTGGAATCCTGGAGGATCCGCGATCACATATCTATCGTGTCTAAGGACCTTTACAATTTTGTACGGGCCACGAAATTGCGGGAGTAGCTACCTGCTAGTACCTAGAGTGCTGTCAAAATTGCGAATCATCACTAAGTCGCCCTTTTCGTATTGTTTAGGAGTCTTGTGTTTATTATCGAAGGCTGCCTTTTGTCGGTGTTGTGACTGGTTAATCCGTTGCTCGGCCTGATCGCGCATTGTCTCTAGGTCTCGGTTAGAAGGATCCAGTTTTTCTTCCAACAACTGTCTCAATCGATCCGGGTGCGGGCCTCGCTGGTCTATGCCGAATACTAACTGGCTGGGACTCTTGCCGGTGAACCGATTAACCGCATTGTTGATGGCGTATTCTACCTCGTGCAATATTTTGTACCATGGCCGTCCATTACTGGGATTGAACAGTTTTGCGATACAAGGAGCCAGAACCCGGTTGATCCGCTCGTCCTGGCCGTTTGCCTGGGGGGATCCCACCGTAACCTTTATATGTTGTATTCCTTGCTTTTCCATGAATTCCTCAAATTCTTGTGACGTGAAAGAGCTTCCCCGGTCCGATATGATCCTCTGGGGTTTACTGTAGCTTTGGAAAAATTGTATTAAACAGGCCGTCGCTTCCTTAGTGCCTGTGGTCTTAGTTGCGAATAAACGAACGAATTTGGAAAATGCGTCTACTATCACCAAGACGTATTTCTTCGAGGATACTTGCCTGTCGACCGGCTCGAAGTGATCAATGTGTAAGGTCTCGAATGGTACTCTTCCTTTAGGGATGGGGTTGAGATAACCTTCTCCTTTACCCGAAGTCGGAGAGAACAAGATGCACTTCAGGCATCTTTGAACATGATCTTCGCATTTTTCCCGTATGTGCAGGAACCAATACGTACGCCGAATGACGTCTATCATTCTTCTGAGCCCGATATAACCCATTTCGTTATGATACCGAAATAGAACATGATTCTCCATCTGCCGCGGTATCATGAACAGTGATTTATCCCCATACTTTTTATAAACCAAACCATCGCGCATCTCATATTGCGGATCGTCCTTGGATTTCAGTTTAGAAATAATATCTTTGATGATAGAGTCTCTGTTTTGTAAAACCGCCAGGTTCCACTCAAAAGGGTTGTCCTCCACTACTAGCACCCCGAAAGCCCTGCTAAGCGCGTCTACGTGGGCCATTCTGAACCCCGATCTATGCACTACCTTAAAATCAAAATTTTGAAGTTCGAGACTCCAGCGCGCTATTCCCGTTTTTCCAACGTTTGCGTTACTGCATTACAATCTGAGACACGAATTGAGTACCCTGCAGGTAGATGCGGAACCTGCGAAAAGCATAGACAATCGCCAGAGTCTCTAACTCGAAGCTGTGGTATTTTGCTTCCACCTCCGTCGTGCGACGGCTAAAATAAAACACAGGATGCATAGCATCGTTACTCTGCCGTTGCAATAGCACAGCCCCGAAACCGTGGGAACTTGCGTCACAATGCAGTTCTGTGTACGCCCTCGGATTATATACCGCCAAGATAGGTGACTCTACTAGCCTAGTCTTGAGCGTTTCAAACGCCATTTTTTCAGTCTGTCCAAAACGGAACGGAACGTCCTTTTTAAGCAGCTCATACAATGGTCGGGCAAGTGAGAAATTTTTGATAAATTTACGAAAGTACGAAGCTAACCACACGAACGAGTGGACTTCCTTTACTGTCCTAGGCTCCGGAAAATTCTGTACTGCCGTGATACCCCTATCTGTAGGCCGAACCTCATTTTGAGTAATTTTATAGCCTAAGTACTCGATTTCGGTGCATAAGAACGTACACTTCTCTAATCGCAGTTCGAGCCTGTTCTGTACCAGTACTGTAAACACTTCCTTCAATGTTTCAATGTGCGAATCTAATGTTTCACTTGCTACTAGAATGTCGTCCATGTATACCACTACGTCTCCTCTTTTTACAAGATCGGCCATTACCTCATTTATGAATCTTTGAAACAGTTGAGGACCGATTTTAATTCCAAACGGCATCCGAACAAACTCGAACTGGCCCATCGGAGTTACAAATGCAGTATATTTGATTGATTCAGGAGCCATTGCTATATGATAGAAGCCATCTTTTAGGTCCAGCGTGCTATAATATCGATTACCTCGTAACGCATCGAGTTGATCCTCGATCAATGGTAACGGGTAATTATCTTGTGCCAGCACCTTGTTCAAAGCACGATAATCGACACACATTCTTGTGTCGCCATTTTTTTTCTAATCAATACTATAGGTGAAGCGTATTCGAAGGTGCTAGCTCGGACAATACCCCGCTTCACAAGATCATCCAATATCTCCCTAACCTTTTCTTTTTCAGCAAATCCTAACCTCCTAGGACCAAATTGGATTGGATGGTCACCCTTTACCATCAAATGGCCTCCATCCTCACTTTCGGCAACTCGAGGCGTTCGGGCCTGAAATAAAAATTCTGTATATCGTGTACAAACCTATCGCGGAATGCCGCATCAATTTTCGGATTAATTTCTAAGCGCTCTACTTTAGTATCGCTGTAACTCTCGATGCATGATATCTCACTAATCGCTTTGTCAAACATAGGACTCATTCCTTATCTGAAGTGGTTACGTTTTCTGTGTTTACAATTTGTTCTCGAACTAAAGTGACCGGACACCCTGTATCAATTTGCGCCGCTAACGAAACCTGTGCACTTCCTGACATCTTTAGTTCCATGTCTCGCCGGAAGTCATCTCGCGGCTCTTCAGCTATGTTGATTAGGTAGATTTCATCCTCCTTCTCAGAATTATTGTCCGCGTTTTCGCTATTAAGTTTATTTTTATCTGGGCTTTGCTGTTCCTCGTCGTCGGTCGCGTTGATTAAAGCTAGCTGCCTGTCAGCTTCCTTCTTTTTATCATAGGACACTTGGAGTTTCTTTTTTTCTGCTCTGCTGGCATCGTGAACTTTGTCTTCTTCTGTGGGCACTCCCTCAAATAATGTCCCGCCTGATTATATCCGTAGCAGCGGGCGTTGTCATCAGTAGTTAGCTTTGGTTTGTTTGTGTCGATCTTCGCCGCCGATATTGTTTTTGCCGTTACCTGTTTGGGCCTTGCTCCCTTAGCATTGGCGTATTCACGCTGATCTGTTGTTGCCTTAGCGTCTTCCAGTTTAATTAGCCGGAACGCCTCGCACAGCTCATGCACCGACGGGAATCTTTGCATCCGCGCCTGATTTTTTAACGTAATAGAAGGAATACCATCTATGATGAAGTCTACCATTTCTTCGTCGTCCACGGGAACTTTATACCCTGCGATGACCTTGTCATGGCAGTATTCGCTGAATGGCTCACCTTCTTTCCACACATGCGCTTCGGCTATTTGTCTTCTCTCACGTTTTCCAAGAGGTTGGTCGAACATCTCGTCCATTTTTTCAAGCAGAGCGTCGACATTTAATGTTAGATGGCTCGGTAATGAGAAATACCAGTCGGCCACCTTATCTCGTAGTTTTGAACCGACCAGTACTTTAGATGCGTTCTCATCAAGATCGTACGTTTGACGCAACAAGTTTATTTGGATCTTCCACTTATTGAAATCTTCTTTAGATCCCGAATATGTGCATATGAGACTGCTCACCTCTTTGATACTCATTGTCCGTGTTGTTGACGATGCCACACTCGTTCCGGGCGATTGCCGCAATAACTCATTTTCTCGACGTAAAAGATCCGCTTCTCTCTGCACTAAATCTCGTTCGCGAATGACCATTGCTAACTCACGACGCACCCAGTTTTCTTCCGCGGAAGGGCCTGCTGTTCCCACGCTTGCTTCCTGGAATGCATCTTCCTGCTGTTCGTCGAGCTCTTGTGAGGCCGCCTTTTGAATCCATTCACTTGTTGGATCTGTTTGCCGCATACGGCTAATAAGCTCGGCCTTTCTTCCGGTCGTTGACAGGCCGTATTCTCGCAGGATAGCTTTTAGTTGAACCATGTTAAGATCATAGGGATCCATTTTTTCTATAGTCCTTGTTTCTGCTTAAGATGGCGTAAAGCGTTTCGATAGTCTGCACAAACCGACGCTTCATTATCGCTGTCTCTGTTGCACGCACTACCCGCCACGCCTATGCCTTTCCGCCATACTCTAACCTGTACGCGAGCGAAATCCGAGTTTTCCGAACTCTTTGGAATCTCCGTATCGCTAATCGACACTGCTTATATGCTTCCATGTGCCCACTACGACATAAGATTCTTGTACACGCGTCGCTTTCAATATGTCGGACCGTCGTACAATGATCTCCGCACATGCACGTGTCTGTTACGTAGAATCCTTCCACGTATTTCGCGAGCTTCTGACGCTCTCACCCGATTTTTATATCCGCCGACCGTGGCAGAACAGGATCAGGATCCCACTTCCGAAATTGTGGTGCCCTTTACTATAATTTTCGGTAACGAGTTTCTCAAGCCTTTCTCTTAAACGCTTGTCTCGATAGAAAACTGCTCGTGTCCTCCCGTGGCGTCCCCTTCCTCGCCAGCGCCTCGCTTGTGCCAACTCCGTCTACGCGGAGGTCGATAATCTTAACAGTCGATAATTGTCGCGCGCTACATGTATTAGAAAATTTTGAAATTATAATTGATTATCCTGAAAGTTAGGAAGCTCACCATGGTCACAAGGCACCATATCGCAAACAATACTATTAGTAATTAGAAAACCGGTTTCTGATATATTGGCCAGTCAATATCAGACACAGTGAGTCACTTTTAGATTTAGTTGGTCTTTATTAAGATAACAATTAGAAAACTAACGTTAAAAAGTTAATCAAATTCAAGAAAAAGAATTTTGAAAATAATTTAAAATCAACGCTAGAAAGACTTCTTCCTGTGTACGAGCGACACTGACTGATTAGACGTGACAACAATTCGACCTTTTATAGCTTGTCGATGATCGGGAGGTAGGCCTTGGGAAGCCCCTCCATATCCGTGCGTCTGTCTCCTGATGAATATCATTTCCGAAGTCAGTCTCTTCCTGTAGTGAGGTTCCTCGTCCAGTATTGTAACGGTGTCCCAATCAAACTCATGGCCCTCTTGCAACCGATGCTCCGCTATGACGTTGCGGGTAGACGTGTTCCATCGGATATGGCTC
>NW_017257652.1:28255-30498 GCF_001594055.1 Mycetomoellerius zeteki
TGTTAATGATAGCGTGCGATTGGAAAGTGGCATGTAATTAAATCCCGACTGATCGGTATTGAATATTTCACTCGCATCAAACTTTGAATAAATGTTATCAACAAAATCGAGATGAAATTCAACGCCTTTATTCACAGTTTCCTCGGCTTCGTGTTGTTTCTTAACAGATGTGAATAGACAGATTTTTCTTGATGAGAAACCAAAACTTCTCTTAAACTTGTTGACCCATTTCAACGACGCTTTGAAATCTGTCAATCTAATCAATTTAGCATGGTACAGAGCCCACCGTCGAATTGTTTGATCATGGACAGGAATTCCCTCAGAACGGGCCTGTATGAACTGCTCTAAACAATATTTTGTCACGGATTGCCACTTTTCCCGATGTGTGCCATAATTTTCAACATACTTTTTACATCTACTTATATATGCAGGATGTTTTATTTTTGGAAATCGAGCTCTAATTGTATTAAAGGACCACTTTGGATGCTCCTCGTATGTTTTTACGACTTGCTGCGCATATTCGAGTGGTATAAAAGCTTCTGGAAAAGAGCTTTCTTCCTCTTCATAAATTGGCTCGACTTCATCATGTTCAACAATGGTATCAATATATACATCATGAACTATTTCAAACGCAAATTGGTCTTCGTTATCCATGGAATTGATCATGGATATGACTCTTTCCACTAGTTGAATCTCTTTACGAGATGGGCTGCCCTCAACAGTGGCGTAATTTACAAGCTTTTGCTTAAGGAGCTCAAATACTTTTAATGCCCTAATGGCCATTTTGAGCAGAACACATAAAAATAAACACGTTTAATAAGAACAAGATAGCAAGATTAAATGCAAAGTGAAATGATGCAGAGAGGAAAAAGAATGCAATAAGAGAATGCAAAAAAACAAATCAAATTTGACAATCTCGGAAAGTGAAGAGCGCTTCTTTACTTCAAACAGCGTTTGTTTATTCGGAAGGTAGTATCTCACAAGCACTTGTGACAGTACCGGTGCGATACAGCGCGAGACCAAATATGTAGAATTCCGGCGCGCGACCCCCACCACCGAACCGTCGGGCGTTAATATGACGCTGTGACTCATTGTCAGAGCCGCTCTTATACCAGAAATATATTGGGGGCGCCCCAATATTAAAGTTTTAAAGATTTTTGAGGACCTTTTTTTGACCACGGCTTAATCCTTTCATTTTCAATGATATGATTTTTTTAGGATATCACTTATTTTTTATAGTACAGATATATCAAAAATATATATGGAAAAAAAATTAAAAAAAAAGACTTAAAAATATTTCAATATATAACGATGGAGAGTGAAAAACGACGAAAAGAAGGGAGTGGGGAGGGAGTGGGGAGGGAGGGGGGAGGGGTGCGGTGGGTCGAGGTTGGTGGAGGTGTGAGCGAAATTCTTATTATAATTAGGTACAAATTGAATAACTTCTATTGCACATAACGCCCTCTAGAGGCGCCATTCAAGCGAAATACTGCACAGTTATACTTTACTCGGCAAGACCTTTCCAACGATATATATTTTGTATCAATTCGCGATTATCACTTTGGCCACTTCCCTTGTGAGCGTTCAGTGAGCTCTTGTATCTGTTTGGTTTATATTTTTAGTTCTAACGGAATATGCCAATAAGATGCAAGCGCTCACTAAGCGCTCAGTGAGCGGTTGTAGTACTGAATGCACCCACTGAGTCGGATATACGAGTCTCGAATAGAAAAATGGCTCAGCGAGAGCCGTCAATGGGCGCGTTCAAGTTGACAAAGCGGCTAGCCTGCTCGCCAAGCAAATGAACATAATTGGTTGTTACTTATAGATCCAACCAATCATATTCAATCGCTCGGTAAGCACGCCTAGCCGCTTTGCCGTCTTGAACTCGCCCAATGCTTAGACCTTTTCGCACTGGAGTTCGGAAACAGAGAGAGCGTAGGAGGCCTTAGTCCCAAAAGATTAGACGTCCCACGCTCCCATCTGTGTGCTGTTATGCAACGGGAAGAGAGCGCCATCTTAAGGCGAGCTCTCCGCGCGACGACCCGAGGTCGTTTCATGTGGGAGCGGCGTTACGTCGTGCTCAGACCACCAATCAGAGCGCTCGGTTGAGGGGAAAAATACGTGGTTAAATTCCTAGTGAATTTATCGTTGAACAGACGTAACATTAGCATCAAATTATTAATATATTTTAATATACAGGGTGTTTCCAAATTAAATGGCAAAACTTCGGGAGCGTGTAGAGG
>NW_017257652.1:32028-37964 GCF_001594055.1 Mycetomoellerius zeteki
ATTAAAATAATAAATTAAATATATTTTTTTCTTTTTTCGTGATTTCCTGCGAAACAAAGCAAAAAGGAGCATATGTCTATAGGACTTTTTTTCTTAGTTTTTTACTCCTCTACACGCTCCCGAAGTTTTGCCATTTAATTTGGAAACACCCTGTATAATAAACAAAATTTGTTAAGTATCTTTAATAATTTTATTAACTGTTCTACCTATAAATTTGAGGTTATCTTTCATTGCGAAAGTCAAAACAAATATAAGACAGGCATTAAATGCCAGAAATATTTTCTGTAACCGTGCATTGCGTTGAATATAATATTTAGTTAAAAAAATAAAAAATTACCTTGTATATAGAATAATTATTCCGAAAGATCGTCTTCGCCACGGTCTTTAAAAGGGAAAAGAGCCAAACGCGGTCAGATTTCAGTGCGTGAATATGATTGGTAGAACGTAACGTCTAACGTTTTCTGTGTGTCATGGTCTATATGTTTACGGCTTACTGATTACGTCTTACGGCCTTACGTGTTTTTGGCTAAAGACCCCGTCTTCTCGCGCATACGTCTTTAAGGGTGCACTCAGGGTGCAGTCCCATGGAGCGTATCGCGCGTATCGCGGATCGCGCGTATCGAAAATCTGACCAATCGTGGACGTTCCGCTATTTTCGATACGCCGCCGTTCCGCCGAATCCATTATTGTAGCGTAATACGCGCCGAATTTAAGTAAAATCGCTTGGTCTAAAGAAGTAGTGTCATATGGCAGCCCTCGAGATGTGATATGCGTAGAATCGCAAGATTGCGTCGAAAATTGTTGCATCGTTCTTTTGGAAAGCATTGCCGGTTTCGATTGTGCCTTATACGACTAGCTGCGTTTACCTCGTCAACGAGAACCTGAGTCATTTAAACTCAAAGAAGAAGCTCTATCTGAAATAAAAAAGAAGACAGTGAATATCTTTCACGATTCACGAATTCACGATCTTGTTGCTCCAGTTCATTAACGAGATTATTGCTTGCTCCTTGTGTTAACCATCGTTCAATAGTAAATATTCGACTGACCCAATATTTTCGTTTTCTTCTATTAATAGGTTTGTTCTCACTTTTTCTTAATATAGAATAAAGCTCATATGTTTTAATAATTTTATGATATATTTCCTGCTTGATGAAAGCATTGTGGTTGTGGTCTAGACGTTTTGTTAATAACAGCAAAAGCAATATTGTTTTTTATTTCATTCTACACTTGTTAAACCATTGCGAATTTTTTAATTTAATAAATAATAATAAGACTCTGTAAGTGTATAAAACAAAATAGAATAATTGAAGGGCTAAGAGCCAGTTATGTAATAAAGAACATTTAATAAAGATATTATAATTAAAATAATCATGATTATAACGCTCCATTTCGACCGCGTATATAAAAATAATAAATAATAAAAGACTCTGTAAATATAAAATAAAATGTTATAATCATGATTATTTTAATTGTCTTTATGTTTTAAATTAAACGTTCTTTATTACATAACTGGCTCTTAGCCCTTCAATTGTTCTATTTTTAAAAAAATTTAATTATATTAAATAAATTAATATTTAATATAATTTACTTACACAATATGGTTATTTACTTTTTACGGCTATCCTCTTTTTTCTGCGGTCCTACAGTAATTCGTCCGCAGAAGTCAGTTTTGTTCCGCTATTTTCGATACGCGATAATTTCGTTCCTATGGTCCCATGAAGCGGAATTAACGTAAACGGATCGGCGGTTTACCAATCATACAACTGTTTAGATGAAGGCAAATAAAGAAAAATAACAAAACTCGTTTTATGATTGACTATCCGCCTGATCCACATGGGACTGTGTGACCGAATACATTCGTCCACGATTACAATTTATTTTGATTTAACAACAGGAGACCAAACAACTGATACTTACCCTCGAAGATCAGGAAGTGGCGAATGAGGTCCAAATAGAAGAGGAGATCAAATAGACTTCACCTGCAAGAACAAAACAAGAAGAAAACTATAAAATTAAAGAAAAACTTTGTTCTAATAAAAATCTATATATATATCTTAACTCGTATTATAACAGACGATTATTTTACTATATAAATAACAAACGAAACAGAATTTTAAATTTAGAATAGATTTAAGTATTAGCCGCAGTTAAGAGGTCGATAAGGTAGGAAAGAGACCTATCGATTATAATTATTTATTTCGTAAATCGGCAGTTTTATAATTTTCTTATTTTTTAGGTTATAATATACCACATAAACAAATTAAACTAAAATATAATCAGTATACTATTATTTTCTAGTAAAAGGATAAATCGGCAAGGTAGGGAACCACCGATATTGAATTTAATTTATCATAGGATAAGTTACCATAAGCGAATGAGTGAGAGGGTTAGACCCTCAGAGTGAAAGAAAGATACCATTTGGCCGTACAGCCAATCGAAATGATCGACCAATGGCGATCGAGCTCCGAAAGTGAAGAGCGAATCAAAAATAGGAAAAACGGCGGAAATGATCGGCGAGACGATAGATTAGGCCATCCAATAGCCAGTGAGTACCGAGAGAGGGAAAACCAATCGCGATCAACAAGAAGCCGGAAAGGAAAGGCGAAGGAAGGGGAAAATGAAGAAGAACAGTAGTCGAATCCAAGCAACGAACCGCGAAAGACGTGATAAGAAACGCAGCTAATAAAAGCGTTGCGTAATATCGTATTAAAAGCGCGATTAATGATTACTCGAGATCAGATCGGTTTTCAAAGGGCCGTGAAGATTTAAAGATTAATTTAGGGGCTGTAAACGCGGAACAAAGCGCGGTAAGAGCGGCGAGAAAAACGGTGCGTAAGAACCGACGCCATTGCCCGAGAAATAACGCGACACGCGAAAAGGGGTAAAGCTCAAGCCCTGTTTGAGTAAACGAACGTTAAATAAAAACATTGTAAGAGTGAATGAGACTGAGTGAACGGAATTGTTAAGTTACTTTAATAAAGATTATATTTTTATACAATCACTCAAGTCCTGATACGTTCACCCTATCCACCGTTAAACAAAGAGACTCTAACTAAAACTATTAAAACAAAAATCTAAACGAGCGGTGCGATACTAAAATAAGATTTTAAAACAACGAAGTCTGATAAGGGTGCAGCCGGTCCAGTAGCTGCCTGAGGAAATACGAATAAGAGGCAAGGACGATATTAAGGCTACATCATTAAGAAGGAAGGAAGGGCATCGATACAAAGAGCATCCAGGCGCACGGCAGCCCAAGTCTTCCAAAACTACCTTGCTTGTTACAAAGGAAAAACAAGCTGGCGACCAAATCAAAGACAACGGACTAAAAAGGTAAAGAGAATCAACTCAAGGTAAAAATATTTAATGAATGTCCGGCTACAACTGCACCCTCAGATGGAGCGGATCTGCGGAATTGCGGAATTGGTGGAATTGACGTGATTGGTCGTTGCTTCGTCCGTCATTTTCGTCATTTTCCTTCCGCGGATTTTCTTTATATTGTTACGTTCGCATTCTAGTGACTTTTTCTTTTCACTTCTATCGCATGATAATCACTGACTCGAGTGTAACGTGACACGCCGCCTCCACACGATGCAACGTTGAGTCGCCGCGCAGAGAACCTGCCTTAAGGCAAGTTGCCATTCCCGTTGCGCAACAGCGCCGGGAGTGGGGGCGTGGGACGCCTAATCCTTTGGGACCAAGGCCTCCTACGCTCTCTCGTATTCTAGAGTTCCGACTGTGCGGGCCAAGTTGTCGATGGCTCCCGCTGAGTCGTACAAAGCGTAAGCCATGTGTTGTTTCTAAAACCTTACAAAATCCGACTCAATCCTCTGCATCTTTTCTCACAACTCTTAGCAACATATCCTCAAAGCCTCGCGAAACCTTACTAACACTAATGAGACGATTATTAGCGGGTATCGATATAAATAATTTTAACGTTAACTTAGTCGCAGAAACGTTAGCACTTAGCAATTTTACATTAGCACGTTCCGACATCGCAAGATGCATTTAATCTGTAATTCTTAATTTAGCTTAAATAATCGTAGATTATAATTCAATACATATATGGGATTCGACTATTGTAACAATTAAATAAGTACACGCGTGTTTAGACTAAACTCAGTGAATGTTCATTACGCGAATTATTTTACATCGGCATTTTATATTCAAACTCGTATTATTAAATGTGTGTGCTCGTTATCGATTTGCTTTTAACGATTATCTCCGTCGACAGTTATTCTGTTCAAACCGCGCTTGTTACCGGTACTGACACTGTCAGGATTCATGATAGTTTTACTACCGATCAGCTGTTTACTTCGCGTCACACGATGTATACATTCGCAACCTTTCCTTTGTGCTCGCGAAGCGAAGGATATCTCTCGATGCGTGTATGTACCTATCGCTTAACGATCAAGTTCAGTTGATCTCGAATGAAGCTCAGCAGTACATCGCTCTAATTCTCTATTCTTTTCGACACCTTCTGACTCCTCGTGATCGTTCGCGTATAATTGCGGACCTGGTTTCCGGTACCACTTTCCTTTCGCAATACTCACAACAACGCGTAAGCAAGTTGTCCATAAAGATTTAGTGTTAAATATACGTAAACATAATTATAAATTCAGAGTCATTTCTATCTCCTGACCGAGCTCTTCCCTATCTCTTTCCTTTTAACCTCGCGAGTACGAATTGCGCGACGACAAAACTCCATTAGGGACGCCGAGTCACGCCACGGGATCATCGAGGACACCAAGCCACGCCACCCGCCGAACCACATCGTGAGAGCAAGCCGACTCATACCATAGTTTCGCGCCAACGGGAGTCGCCATATTGGGGTAAGTGAATCGCCGTCATGCCCCGCGTGGCGTATCTAGACTTCGTGTAACCGACGCGAGACGCGTGGCCACGTGGTCGTATCGTGTGATAATATCATGTGCCCCGGCCTTCGGTCACCGCGCGCGCAGAGTGACCTCATGTGTAGTGATCGTTATCGAAGTTGAATCGCCGGCTCAGTTTGCGCCACATCGCGCCTCCGCGTTAATCGTGCGACGCGGGAAATTCTCTGCGACACGTGTTACGTCGCGGAGCCATCTGGCGTTAGATCGAGGTTACTACCGCGCCACTCGACACTACTTACACCTCGGAGCGCCCCACCGATTTGACCATTGCTCCCGCTGCTCGTGCTTGCTCACGTCCACGCGCCCCGTTATTGAGTGTGGGACCTGCGCGGACGTTCGTGCACGATTTGTAGTTTATCTAATCGGGACCGGTGAGCGCCCGTGGAACGATCCCGAATCGACGATAGTGACCATCTCGCAGACTCGAAGTTAGTTTCGCGATCTCTAGTCATCACCTACCGTCTGGTGAGGGCGAGGCAAATTAATTCAGGGATTCGCGGCATACGCGGCGTTAGTCGTTGCGCCCCGCGAACCGTAACAATATTTAACGGATTTCACGGAAATATGTTATTGAACTGTATGTGTATTGTGTTGACATCTTACTTGACCCTTCTTTATATACCTATATGTAGAAGTGTCTCGTTCGTGCGCCTTGACCGAGTAGGACGTGTTTACGCTCTGGCTCGGGTATCGCATCATTTAATATTTTTGGAAAGTGAGGCCGACTTTGACAATTGCATCATATAAAATTCGAGTAGGAATTTCAAGTTTGCAGAATCCTTCCATTCGTCTGGACGCGCGTGCGGTATGGAATAATTTAAAATGGCAAACATTAAAAATATTGTAAGTATTGTGACGTGACGTTTTTCACTGTCCGTCATAAGGTCGTTCGACCTGGCCGAAGTAGCGCGGCCAATTTGTCCTGTGTCCTCCCGACGCGGAGGGCGGGCGTGCCGACGCTTGTTGCGACTTTCGAGCGGGAATTTGGAGATTTTTGTCGTCGCGTTTCGCGTAACCTTACTATTTCTTTTTGTAAATTTGTCT
>NW_017257652.1:38232-40897 GCF_001594055.1 Mycetomoellerius zeteki
CCTTGAGTCCGGAGGCCGAGCGTGTCTGCCAAGGAACCATCGAATCGGGATGACACGCCGGCAACAGCAGTCCAGAGGGAACCGTGCAAGCAGCCGAAACGACGCCAGCCTGGAGTCAAATCCCGCGCGCTCAAGGATCTAGGGCGCGCGACGCGATAGTAAGTCGCGAGGACTCGCGGAAGCTCGCGAGATGGCCCGCGGCCCATCAGGGCCGATAAAGCTTATCACGTGGGCCCACGGTCGCCTGCGCGCCCCTGAAGGGACCTCGAGCCCGACATTTGCGCTGTGGATACGGACGAGATAAAACGTGCGGGAGAACACAGGACACAAGGACCGAACAAGCGAGTACCGAGAGGATTCTGTGGTGAGACGAACTTAACGTTTTGTAAAGCCGCCGATTTCCGAATTGGAGGGATCGCACGCATCCGCGAAACCGTCGTTGGATCCCGTGGGGTTGGATCCTTTCGCGAGTAACTGTGTCGCGGCTGCACGCGCGCACCGCGTGATCGTGCCATCCCGTCCGGTACCGTCGTGGATTCGTTACAATTTCGAGTCAGTTATTTCGCACGCCCGCCGCGGCCACAGCCAGGTCATTTTGTATCGTATCGTCGCGTTATAATCTTGTATCGTATCGGCGCGTCATAATTTTGTATCGTATCGTCGCGTAATGATTTTGTATCGTATCGCTGTGCTGTAATCTAGTATCGTACTGTTGCGTCGTCGTTTAGTGTCGCGTACTATCGTCGTCGTCGTAGATCCTAGACTTCAGAGGATGTTCTCGCGTGTTCACGCCTTCCGAAGATTTTCGTAACTACGCCATGGATCTCCGTAACCGTGTCGCGTAGAATTACGCTAGAATCGAAAGCTCGTCCATCAGAGAGGAGAAGCGGTTGTTCAGTACCGCGTGTCGAGAACGTATCTCGGAGACCAGCGCGTCTGCATACCGCAGAATCAATCCGTCTGCCTGTACGTCGGAAACTGTATGATTGACGTAAAGAATACATTTGTTATTATCTTACTGTTATTAATTCTGCATATTTTACTGTTTTCTCGCCTTACTCGTTCTCCAAGAGATCCTCCGTTCCCGACTACGAACCACCCCCTCTGCCATTATCGTGGCTGAGCAGTCGGTTATTAGAGCCGTCCGCATTCGTGAGTCTCTACATCTCAGTATTTTCGAGTGAGAACGTACCGAAAAGATTCAAGAAAGAGTGGCACGCTCTCTTGTGCCTGGCGCCCAATTATTGACGTGAAATGTAGAGTATGGAAAATTTGAGAAAGCCGTTGTGGCGTTGAGCTTTTTTTGTTATCGCGAAGGTACCGACTAAAGAGAGGGTAGAACAATACTCGCGAACGCGCGACGAAGTGGCACCTCGTGAGTGCGGTCGCAGTATATATAAGGTAATTCTTCAGAAGAGCTTCCTCGCCTCCGATTTCGATGAAATTAGGATTATTCGACGCGTTTTTGCGTAAAATGAAAGAATTTAGCAGAATAATTTAATCGAAATCAGAGGTGAGGAAGCTCTTCTGAAGAATTATTGTATGTAATATTTTAAAATAAAAAGTTTTAAGATGTTGTTAAATAACTTTTGAAGGGTAAAAAATATGGATATTGTGGATGGTTTTTACCAGAAAATTATGATTTGCTGCAACATTCTTGTTTCCACCCATTCGACGATGACAAAAATGAACTTATTATTGACGAAAATCTGATTGTAACTGTAGGTAAGTCTACATTGCATTATAAAAGTCTATTATGAACTATAATACAACAGGCAATAACACAAATACAAATGCTTCTTACGCATATTTAAAGAATAAACTTTAACTTATAAGATCAACAATGCATTGTATATAGAACCTATTGATTATAATAAAACGCAAAAGTATTAAAGCAATCTAGAATGAAAAGGAAATGTAAATTTTAGTTTTAATTTGGCCATTAAATTATTTAAACAAATTTATAATTATTTTTTCCATTAATATTATAGTTTCTAAAATCACTGAGAACGAACATATGTCTGAACATTTTGGAATTGAAGATACCAATGAAATTACAAATGAAGTTACTATTGATGAATTTTTAATTACATGCGTTTCTCAAAAAGGATTATATGATTATCAACTCCCTGCCAGTTCCAGAACTAATCTCAAAAAGAAAACATTATGGCAGGAAGTTTCGAATATGATGGGAGGTGTGTAATTATATATGGTGATATATAATTATAATGATTTAAACAAATGTTGATTGTAATTGTTTTCTTTTAAGGGCAATTATCAGCTGAGAATGCAAAGAATCGTTGAAAATATTATATTTGAGGGATTGCTACATGAAAGCGAAAAAAAAGCAACAAACTTACATTCCTAGCGGCTCTGAAGCAATTCCGAAGAAAAAAAATACATTTCGCTTTTTTGAGCAAATGAAATTCTTAGATGACACCTTGCAGACGTCTCAGTAAGTATCTATTGTGATTTATTTATTTATTTATTTATTTATTTAATTAATTATGTTTATGTTCACATGGAAAATACCTGAGTAATATAGAACATTTAACCTAAAATAAAAATACACATTTTATTGTAGTTTACTATATTTTGTAACGATGCACCCAGTAAAGCATCGTTCCCGACGACCACCAGTCGGATGCCGTCGCATCCACCATCG
>NW_017257652.1:42273-44948 GCF_001594055.1 Mycetomoellerius zeteki
GGCGAAGCCGGTCCATCAACACCAAGGCCAAATTGCTTCGGGGGTCTTCGCAAGAAGACCATGCTCTGTGTCTAGTGGGACCAGAGCGGTATTGTGTATTATGAACTCTTGAAGCCCGGCGAAACCGTTAATACACAACGCTATCGCCAACAAATGATTAATTTAAACCACGCATTAATCGAAAGACGACCGGAATGGGCCAGAAGACATGGCAAAGTGATTCTGTTACACGACAATGCGCCGTCTCACACAGCAAAACCAGTGAAAGACACATTGAAATCGCTTGGATGGGACATCCTTTCGCACCCGCCGTACTCCCCAGACCTGGCGCCATCTGACTATCACCTCTTCGATCAATGGGGCACGCGCTCGCAGAGCAGCACTTCAGCAATTTCGAGGAAGTTGGAAAATAGTTCGACGAATGGTTTGCCGCAAAAGACAAGCAGTTTTTCTAGCATGGTATTCATAAATTACTTGAAAGATGGGCGAAATATGTAGAAGCCGATGGCCAATATTTTGAATAAAAAAAATTAATTTCTCTTGAAAATTACGTGTTTTTTTTTACTAAAAAACCGGAAAAAACTTATGCATACACCTGGTATACGCGATCCGCGACACCGTCATCGCTTTGGCCGGCCGAATCCGCGAAACGAAGGAACGCATAATTGTAATCGTCCGTGCGCCGCCCGAAACTGCGACCGGGCTTATTTCCGCGATTTATTCTTTTTTTCTTGTAAATATATGTATACGTGTGTAGCTAGCTTGTCTGTACGTTTGTTACGCGTGATCGTCCCCTTACTAAATATATTATTATAAAATATAATATTATAAGTGCATCCGCTACCGTTTCTTTATTTAAAGCCTACCGCAACCGTTGCATCTTCCCCTTGCCGTTCGAACCTCTTTAAGCCCTGGACCGAAAGTTTCCGACGAGCTACGTCCGAGCTATAAAGTTAGGTTGTTACATGGCGCCCGAACAGGGACCTGACCGAAAAAGGGGGATGCAATAAGTTCCGAAAAGCTGGCTGTACACGCTTAACAAATCCGATCTGATCGCCGAAATGGACATACACGGAATAAGTACCGAAGGCACGAGCGACGAACTGCGTCACCGGCTGAGCCGTTACATCGATGAAAATCCCGGGGCATTCCAGGCGTGGGCCGCGATCGAAAATCCGGTTCCACCCATACCGACACGAGAAACCGAACACCGCGCGTCAGAGGCATCGGGCGCGTGTTTAGATATCGACACCATGAACCCCTTCGCGAACCACCTCAGCCAGGGCACGTCCGACGAACACCCCGCAAAGGTCATTAACCAAATGCGCAAATGGGGTCTCCAGTTCGAGGGGAAAGACCCATGGTCCTTCCTAGAACGCGCTGAGGAGTTAAAAGACGACTACGAACTCACCGATCGACAATTTTTTAAGGGGCTCCCCGTATTATTAAAGGGGGACGCTCAAACGTGGAGTCGCGTCAACCGAAAACGTTGGGAAACATGGGGCGACTTCACCGCCTGTTTTAAAGCCGCGTTTCTCCCCCATGCCGACGAGTTCCAACTAATGGAGGACATCCACGCGCGAAAGCAAAAGCCAGGGGAGACGTTCTTCAAGTACTCCACCTCCCTTATCACCCTGTTGATCCGCGCCGACATCACCGCCGACCACCGCCAGCTAGAGTACCTGTACAGGAACATGCACTTTTCGTACCAATGGCGCATACGACGGGCGGACGTGCGCTCCGTAGCAGAGCTAGGTCGGGAGGCCGCGAACTGCGAACGCCTGCTCGCGCTCGAACAAGCAGAACGACGAACGAAAGACGCGACTCGGGAAACCGCCGCCGCAACCGCCCCGTACCACCGAGCCGAGTGCTGCTGGCGCTGTAAGCAGCGCGGGCACACCCGGTTTGATTGCAAACGACCGCCGAAAAAATTTTGCTCCCAGTGCGGCAAAGACGGGGTCCTGACAAGGGACTGCCATCCCCCGCCGGGAAACGAGAAACGGGCTGGAGAAACAGCGGCCACTCCCCAGCCCTCCGTATAAACTTTTCCCCCCGACCGCACATCAAGACCCGCGTAGGGGCCGCGTGTTTCGACGCCTTAATTACGGGATCCGAGGTGTCTTTCGTCAACGCCGACACCCAACGAACCATCGAGGGGATGGGCCTCGAGGTACAACCAGACGGGGGGACTGTATAACTCGCGGACGGCCAGACCGTCACACTATCCGGAATCGTGGAATTACCCCTGGAGATCGACAATCGTCAAGTCCGGCACGCATTCCGCGTCATGCCCACGCTCCGGAGCGAAATTCTGATCGGGATGGACCTATGGGCAAAACTGAATTACGCGATTCCGGCCCCACCCACCCACTCAGGACCGACCGAAGGACCGGCCATCGCCGTAACCGAGGGCCTCACCTCAAATACGGAGGCCGAAAATCGGACGTTACAGGGATTCCTAAGAATCGAAATAAGCAAATTCGAGGCAGTTCAGGGGCCTACCCACCTCGCGCAGCACCAGATACGCGTACGACCAGATACCAGACCGATAAAACAGCGGTACCGCCCTCGCAACCCCGCAATGCAGGCGGTCATCGACAACGAGGTACGCGAGATGGCCCGCGAGGGCATAATCGAGCCAGCCACCAGCCCGTGGAGCTCGCCGATAGTCGTTG
>NW_017257652.1:45680-46355 GCF_001594055.1 Mycetomoellerius zeteki
GCCTAGCCGTCGTCTGGGGCATCCGACGAATGCGCGACTACCTAGAGAGATATACGTTTACCGTAATCACCGACCATCAGTCATTAAAGTGGCTGAAAAGATTAGAATCACCCACCGGTCGCCTCGGACGCTGGGCATTCGAGTTACAGCAATATGACTTCGACGTAAAATATCGAAACGGCACCCTAAACCGCGTGGCGGACGCCCTATCACGACAACCGGTCACCGCCGTGATACTAGAACAAACCCGCTGCCCGTGGTAACGCCGAATCACAACCGGTCTTCAGGAAGACCCCCGCCAACTCCCCGACTACGAATTACGGGACGGGGTCTTGTACCGGCACGTATTACACGACCTCGACTTCAACGAAACCCCCGCCGAACAGCAGTGGAAAGAATGCGTGCCCAAAGAACGCCGACCCGACGTCATGAGGACTAACCACGACGAGGTCACAGCAGGGCACCTGGGCATCGCGAAAACCATCGCATCTCGCGCATATACTATTGGCCCGGGATGGCCCGAGACATCGCACGCTACGTGCGAAACTGCCGAAATTGCTCACGACACAAAATCTTACAAGCCAAACCAGCCGGCCTCCTCCACGCAACCGCGATAGACCGCCCCTGGCAGCAAGCAACCACAGATCTCGTCGGCCCGCTGCCACGATCGAAACG
>NW_017257652.1:47068-48123 GCF_001594055.1 Mycetomoellerius zeteki
GCGCCGCCGACCCTGGAAACCAAAAGTAGGCGACACTGTGTACAAAAGAGAGCACGTACTCTCAAATAAAGCCGCGGCATTTAACGCGAAATTGGCGCCAAGATTCAGAGGGCCACTCGAGATACGACGCGTAATATCGCCCGTAATATACGATCTGCGTGATCGTAGCGGCCGCTGGTACCGACATATCCATATTCAAGACTTGAAACCCGCCCCTGCCCCCGCCGCCGACGACACAGACCACGAAACCGAAAACGAAGGAGACAACAACCCCGATGAAACCGAGGATGACGGAACATCCGACGAAACCGACGAGGACGAATAAACACTCGACAACAAGGACGAATAAACACAAACAAAAATCCGCAACACCTACCCCCGGTCAAAGCATCACCGGATACAGGACCGAAAATCGTCATTTCGTCCCGAGCATGGAGCGGGACGAGATATTGAGAGCGCTCGACGAGCTTATCGAGGAATACGACCCAGAAAAACCGCCGGATGGAGAGCGACCGCACCACCGCCGCCGACCAGACCTCGTAGAGATCCGCCGATCGTGGGATGTGTGGTGCAGGCCTCCGACCGACAACGGAGGGAAAAAATCGCCTGGTTAACGGCCACACCACCGCCATCACCACCAACCAGGAGGCCGAAAGCTGCTCTGCCACGTCCGGAGCTGGAGTCACTCCGACCAGTGGGACCACTGCCACCGCCACCCATACCGGTCGAGGTGGAGCCGGGACACACGAGCGATGTGCCACTCTTTTCGGCGCACGTGTCCCGCCAGTATAAGACACGATCCGGAGGCACCAAGTGGCACATCAGATTCAATGCCAACGGGACGGTGAGGTCCATTAAAAAGAAGTAAGCTGTGCCTCCAGTTCAGGCACAACTAAAAGAGGGGGTGATGTAACGATGCACCCAGTAAAGCATCGTTCCCGACGACCATGTCGGATGCCGTCGCACCTACCATCTGTGGGTTGCGATGACGAGGGCGCGGTGCGCCCACATATTTTTAAACGAATCCAAAAACAATTCACAGGTACCACTGGCGG
>NW_017257652.1:48286-48531 GCF_001594055.1 Mycetomoellerius zeteki
CAACAATCCGTATAAAAGCCGAGGTACGTTAACAAACGTCGCTCTGTTTTTCCGAGTCCCGTTCACAGACCAGTTCACCAGCTTCTAGTGAATCCTAGCAACCGAATTGCGAGAAAAAGTGGTCGAGAGACAGTTCTCAGCCACCGTCAAGTGTTCTCGATAGCAATCCGATCAACGCCAATCCGGCACCTAGTAGCGTCGCGAGAAAAGGTGGTCGAGAGACAGTTCTCAGCCACCGCCGAGCG
>NW_017257652.1:50870-53932 GCF_001594055.1 Mycetomoellerius zeteki
CCCCCCCTTGACTCACAATTTTCTTCTCCCCCCTCCTCCCCCCACACAAGCAGCGTAATATAAAAGGAACGACCCGGGGGAACAGCTTAGTATCAGGCTGCTTCTCGCCCTGATGAAGTGAACTGCAAGGTTCACGAAACGTTGGCATTCCAAGAATGGATCTAAACACGGAGAAAACCCGCGAAACGCAAGATTGTCACATAGGTAACACCCGTGAAAGCCTCAAGAATATTAGTTAAAAAGTATCTTTTTTTTTTCAGAACATGCAGCAGTTTACCAAAGGCATCTCCATCGACTAGTAAATCGCCATCAGCATTATCGGCTATTACACCATTGCCAATGTCCAGTAAGGAATCTGAATGCTCCACATCATCCGATATTGTAGATGACTATTCACCACCATCAAAAAGTAAGTATATTACACTATTCATATGGACAGAAAAGGACAGAAAGAATACGAAGAAACTGTACATAGGGCATCCTATTTACGATAAATGAGAAAATGTGGGTGTATTGCTGAAAGTATTTTGAAATTGTATGAAAAAGTATATTTGAATTTAGAATTTTAGAAAATATAATTTTGTGCGATAAATGAGATTGTTGTACACATGAGAAGTTATTTTTATATTTGTGTATGTTACATAGATTATGTAGGATAAAAGCTAAATACACATCATGGAAAAACTTGTTATATGTAAAATGGGTGCCTTTATCGCACAAAAGAGTTTATTTTCAATCCAAATATGCTTCTTTCCTCGCGTTCTCCTAGTAGATATGAAAATAATATTTATATTTTAGTAATTTTGTATATTTTGAGTATCTTCATTTTGTGATAAACATTGTTTAACGTTACGATAATAACCAATTGTTAAATTTTAGACATGAAATACAACAAAACCCAAAAATATGCTCATATCGATGAGTGCATCCTCGATGCATTGAAACTTCCAGTCAAACAACCCGATGCAACAGACGGTTTCTTATTAACATTGGGAGAAGGACTGCGGAAACTTCCCTATTGGCAGAAGACCGAGCTAGAAATAAAATTTCTGTCAATGGATATGGAAGCAACTACCAACAATGAAACCAATGAATAGATTTTATTATGTATTTTATTATGTATTTTATTTTGTAATAAATTTGAGTGTAAACGTTATTATTTATTAAAACTTTCATACATTTTCTTATTACAGTAAAAGAAACCTGTTATGGTATACATTATTTGCATAACTCGTAGACTTTTTTTTTAGCAAAACACTTAAAAATTATTTTCAATTGCTTTTTCCCATTGGAATGGAATAGCTCCAAAACCTTGAAAATAAACAGAAAAATTGTCACGAAGTACAGTGCATATATTACTATTGTACTTCGCCCACGGTGAACTGTCGTATCACGAATTCCATTGCTGGTCTCATGTGGATCTTGGAAAAGTTGGTGAGTATACGTTTTCCTTCCTGTCAATTTCTCTTCGCTTTGAAGAATAAAATTGTGTAAAACAATGGCTGCTTGCACTATCAATGTTGCATTATTAACCGTTGCAATAAGTGGCTTTCGAAATATTCTCCAATGAGCAACTAGAATTCCGAAAGCGCTCTCCACTACTCTCCTAGCTCGGCTAAGTCTATAATTAAAGACTTTTTTGGAGATATCAAGGTATCTATTATGTGGATAGGGCCTCATTATGTAATTAGATAACGGAAAAGCTTCATCTGCTACCAAAACAAACGGCAAAGCTGGTCCTTCAGGTTCTAATGGCTTTGCCTGAGGTATATTAAATGTTTGGGCTTCAAAACGCTTGCCAATTTCACTAGATCTAAAAATTCCTCCATCGCTTTGCCTTCCTTCTGCACCAATGTTCACCATTGTAAAATTATACTTGGCATCGCTTATTGCTAATAACGTGATACTGTGATGACCCTTATAATTATAGTACGTGGAGCCGCTTCGTGGTGAAGCCTGTAATGTAATAATAATGTGTAATTTTATAAGAAAACCTCTGGCTATGTATTGTAATATGCTTTAACGAATTTAAAAAATTTTTTAACATACTTGAATTGCAATATGCTTTCCATCGATGGCACCTATGCAATGAGGAAAGTTCCACAGAGATTCAAATTCATCAGCTACACCTTGCCAACTCCCTTCGTCGTCAGTGATAAAAACTAGGTTCTTCAGTGAGTTCCATATCGCATGGCATGTTTCAGTTATGATTTGTGATACGGTGCTGTGTCCAATGCGAAAAGCATAAGATAGCGATTTCATACTATCACCCGAAGCCAGATATCTTAATGTTACTTGCAAACGAGTGTGCGATGGAATTGGATCATGAATTACATTTTGTTTGATAATGTTGGGTTCAATTAACTTCAACAATTTATTAAATAATTGAGGTGGCATTCGAAAATAATCTACATACTTCTCAACATCTTCGTTTTCCATTTCCCTAATAAGATTATCACTGGCTCCTTGTAAAAATCGTCTTTCACAAGTGAATATTGGGCGAACCCAACATGTTCGTTGTGTGCATTCCCTCTTTCGTTTTATTTTATACAAAATGTATAATTTTGCAATTTTTTGTCGTAATTGTTGTTGATAAAAAACATCTTCATTTAACCGCAATTTTTTTATTAATATGCATATTAGGACCAGATTTTTATTAGAAGGAATCATTTCGCACATAATTAATAAACAGTTTGAATCTAGTATGTCAATATGAACGTAACAGTTTTTAAATACATCTATATTTTCAACTCTCCGTTCCGCAGAAATGTTTTTCCTATGTTCACATGGAATTAACAGAAGCGTAAAACAGTCCTATCCAATGGTATGTACTCTTTAGGTAGATAAGTATAAAACTTCCGATGTACGAGTTAATATTATTAGTCGATAAAATTTCCGCTTCTGCGAGATCCGCTTCATGTGAACATGGGAAAAATAAATCTGCGGAATGAAAATGACGGACGAAGCAACGACCAATCACGTCAATTCCGCCAATTCCGCAATTCCACAGATCCGCTCCATCTGAGTGCACCCTAAGGCTGCCATCACATGCGGCGTAACTT
>NW_017257653.1:0-4346 GCF_001594055.1 Mycetomoellerius zeteki
AGAGCGCTTTCCAGTAGTATAGTTCAGTGCGCGGGGAAGGCCCAGTATGGTGACGCGATCAACGGTATCGCTGTTTACTAAACAGCGATATCGTTGATATGCGCTGCCGCCGCCGCTGCCATGGGGCCTCGTCGCACAGTGGGGCGAAACGCCCGAAAATCGGACGTTGCCTTGTACAATCTTATTTTCAATAGAAGAATTCGAAATTTAGTAAAAATAAATAAGATAAATGCATAAAATACAGAGAAATCGAAAAAAAATGTTTATATTTCTTGCCATATCTAGCACCGACATATTTGATTACATTTTCCACTTTCTGTTATGAATTTGTCAGTCGCTCTTTGAAAGCCTTTAATAGTAGATGAATTTTGTCTTTTGCAATATGCCGCGTACGTATTCTAATAGTGAATATGCTGATATGGTTTTTGTATACGGTTTCTGCAACGGTAATGCTTTAAAGGCCTGGCTGCTACAAGAGCCGTGTTTGACAGATGCAATGCTTGTATTGCTGCAAGAGGTGCACATTTCGAACAAAATCTTCATTAAAAAGTTTATAAATAAAATAATTAAAATAATAAATTAAATATATTTTTTTCTTTTTTCGTGATTTCCTGCGAAACAAAGCAAAAAGGAGCATATGTCTATAGGACTTTTTTTCTTAGTTTTTTACTCCTCTACACGCTCCCGAAGTTTTGCCATTTAATTTGGAAACACCCTGAAATTTCTAAAAAATTAATCAAAGTATATTTATTTTATTTTAAAATAATAAATGCACATATATATAAATAAATGTTTTTCATTTTAATATTATATATTTAAAATTGTCATGTCGTATTACGCTATTAGCGTTTTTATGTAGTTTGGATTTAATTTTTGTTCTTAGCGTTATCCGAGATCAACGACTAGGATGTAGCAAATAGATATCTGATTTCTTTGGGGTGCTTGTTTATTGTGAGTCCCCTTGCCTCTCACATTTTTGGAACATATGTCACAATGAAAATTATTTTTATTAATTTATTCCTTCATCATTATTGAACTCTAAAAGATTTTGACCTTCTTCAGAGAGTTCTTTTGTCTTATTGTCAATAATTTTTCGTGATGATGAAACAATAGGGTCAGATGCAATTAACAAATTATTAAAAACATCTGTATTGTTGCATTTCCGTGACATTTTCTGAGAATTATTTTCTCTGTATTTCCTGAAATATTTATGGTTTGCTTCTTGAATGTCCTCAGATAGCTGACCAATTGGTACTATCGTATATTTAATTATATCCACTCCATAAAGAAGTTTGTGAACAGAGGCTGGCATGTAATACCACGGATATAAAGAAACATACAATTCAGCGGTTTGAAGAGCAAATTCTGTGAATTTGGGTACATTAATTTTTTTCCCACTAGCAATTGCCTGTAAAAGAATTGAAAATCTAATTATCAAATTTTTATTTAAACCTGTAATTTCTGCTGATAATTCTGGATTACCAAAGAATTTCCTTGCTATGTTGCCATCGTTGATGGTGCCTTTTCCTTACTTCACAAAATCTACTAAGATACTCATTTGTATTCTAAAAGCAGATTGTATATACGTTTTTTCTTTCCTCAACCTTTTCTTTATCGTCCTTTTTTTTAATTGCCCAGCATTTGATATTCAATCTATATGAAATATGCAGTAAACATTTGAAGCATCTGATCCAACAGTGCAAAGATGATAATCCAAAAGAATAATGCTCTGTTTTTACTGTCCTAATTTTTGCTGAATTGATATCATTCATCTGCTTGGGAGAAGCATTACATATGTAACATTTCATAGACGAACTCGTATCTGTTAAAATGTTACATATTTTGTTATCAACCATGGTTAGCAATAATTTGTGAGTGATAACAATATTTGTCTCTGAGATTGATGGTGTTAATAAAGATATTTGATTTTGAATTTCTTTTACGCAAGATTTGACTTCATTTTTTTCTTCTTTAATAAATTTAAATATAATTGGTCTGCAATATCGAGTGGAAGAAGGATAATTGTTTTGCCATAGTATTTCATTATTTTCAGAATCATAAATTTTTATTGGCATAAGACTGCATATAAACACACTGGAATCATCTTTTAATGGATCATTAAAATTGATTTTATAACGAGACTGATCAGACGCTCCATCACAACCCCATTTAGATATCATTATTAAATTTTTTGTATTATCCGAATCAAAATTTAATAATTTCATGAGTCTAAAAGCTGTGTGATCTAATAGACTCTGTAATGCTATTTTTGCTTCATTATCAGAAACTTCGATCGATTTGGGAAGACACTCCTTTTTGCTTTCTGAATTTGGAAATAACTAGGCCACACAATAGTTGCAGATGTCGTAACATTTCGTAAAATATTATATTGATATCGAGTTAATTTCGCGGAAACAAATGTAGCTAATGCAGTCGTATTATCGATTGATATAGTTTTTTATCTCTGATTTCTTCACAAAATTGTCTTACTTTTCTCACATGTTCTGGATATTTTTGAATGAAATCATATATAATATGTATTTTGCATTGTCTGATTTCAATTGTTTATCCACTATAAAATCAATCATTTCTGGGTTATTTCTTATTTCCTACGTTTTTCTCCGTTTATGTCTTTCGCTTAACTCTTCAAAAGATTTAGATGTATTTGGAAGTATATGAGATGAACTAGAAATCAAACTTAATACATTATCTGGGATCTCAAATTTCTTATTCAACCATGCTTCATTACTTTTGATAAATTTAGTATTGTCCCGATTACTACGTATCCACCTCGATTTTAAATGTTTTGTAAAATTTGTTATTTTATACTGCAATTCTTTAAATACAGGTAGAGGTAAATGAATATTTAGATTATCTGTTATCAAATTTGTTAAACTTTTATAATCAGAAATATCTAGATTGTTTTCTTTTAAAAGGGTAAAAAGATCCCTATTTGTTTCAAAATTGCGCATGGTTATAAAACAAAATCTTTTTAAGTGACAAGAATTGAGGTATTCAAATAAACGAAAAGTATAAACGAAGAACTGATAGAAAAAATAACCAGGAAGAAAAAATAACCAAAGGAGAAAATAATCAAGAAAAAAAATCATCAATAATTGAGAAAATAAACAAGACGTTAATAATATCTCTGACGACTCATACAAATACAGATTATCAAGAGATCAGAAATTATCTTGCGCTCGAGTGGTCTGCAGAATGCTTCTTATAACATTGCACGTCAATTTTTGAAATCGAGAATTTGGAAGGACGCTGAGCCATCTATTGGTTGTACTAATGTAGCTAGGGCGAGGTCATTTCGCCCAACTACAGCGCAACGCAGTGTGCGTTTTCGTGCTTTATCGCGTCATTATAACTTTGAACACAATTTTTTCATATTAGGGGTGCTCAGGGGTGGCAACAATTATAGGTTTTTGTAAACTAGACACTTTCCTCAATCGATTGATGTAACGCAGACGTTGGACCGTTTTGGACCGTAAACTTTTTGATAATTTGAAGTATTGAATTTTGATTACAATTTCATTTTTTTCAATATATTTATTATGCATATCCAAATCATTTTTCAATATAACAATAATCTCTACATTAAATTTGAAGCTTATTTTTTAGGTTATAAAAGTTTTAGGTATCGTTTTGATCTAGTTTTTATATAGGAGCTCTCTGAAGCAATATGTATTGAATCGATAGAACCTTACTAGTTACTCCAAATACGAACTTCGTTAAATATTTTCAGTAAGAATTTTAATCAAAATTAATGATCGAAACATATTTTTATATACATTGGGGTATGAAAAATAAGAAAATGTACCGAAATAAGAAATTTTTAGAAATTTATTTTTTTGCCCCAATGTCCGGTTTTCGGGCGTATCGCCCCTCTGTGCGTCGCCGCCGCTGCCGCCGCCACCGCCCTCCCCAAAACGGGCCGCCGCCCTCCCCAAAATGAGTCGCCACCCTTCCATAATTTAATTATAATTTATAATTACTTTTTGGGACAATCATATAAAATACGGTTGGTCCAAAAAAATTCGGTTGCTAACTGTAATACATATATTTATTGAGAGATAGAATTGTAAACATAATTACCTCCTCCTCCTCTCCTCCGCTGAACAAACTTCTATTCGTGCTCCTCCACCTCCTCCTTCACCTCTTCCAACTCACTAATCTCAAGGAGCTTGTAAAAAAGATCTATTTCTGACACGAATAGTTTATCAAGTTTAATTACAACATTGTTTTTTTCAAATTTGACAAGAGGAGGGGAAGGATTGTGGTCCTCTTCATTTTCTATATTTTCGTCTTCTTCACTTTCATCATCATCATACTCCTCCTCC
>NW_017257653.1:4407-9694 GCF_001594055.1 Mycetomoellerius zeteki
TCCTCCTCCTCCTCCTCCTCCTCCACCTCCTCCACCTCCTCCAACTCACCAATCTCAAGGAGCTCGTAAAAAAGATTTATTTCTGACACGAATAGTTTATCAAGTTTAATTATAACATTGTTGTTCTCAAATTTAACAAGAGGATCCTCTTCCTCTCCTCCCCCTTTCAATGCCCCTTTTCGATGATCACTCATTGCACTATAAGTAAAATCACTGAACTATCCCGAAAAAATACCGTATGTGTTACGAATTGTGTATGTACTCTCTAAATGGCACAGAGTACATACATGATTCGTGTAAAAAAAAGAAAATAAAAAATAAATTTTAAAAATGGTAAGGTTGAAGTCACGCACATCGAGTACAGTCTCTTGCGCGCGAACAAGACTGGACAAAGACAGACACCGAGAGTAATCCTTCGTTGCAGCGAAGGTACCCAGGATATTATTTACAGGCAACAGTTGTGTATAAAACACTTTTGATCTTAAGCGTTGACAGATTATAGAACTAAGGAACTCTAGACACGAGAGACGCCGGCTGCTGTTTATCTAAACGGAGTGCGATAGCGCATCGAGGCTGGGAAATAAAGAAATATGTGATGCGAATGAAAAATATTTTATTCGTATTTTTTTTTTACATCGTTTCCTTCATACGGATTAAAAACTAAAGCTAAGAGTTCGCAATCGACGTGCTGATGCGGGTTGAAGATGCCGCTGCCGCGTATAGCGTTCTCTGACATCGCTAGCAGCGCTTTCTGGAAAAAAGAGAACAAAAGCACTTTTTGATCGCTATTCACTTTTTTAGCAGAGAATAAAAATGCATTAGTCAGTGCCGGACTAAGGTATACAGAGGCCCCAAGCTACGACGGTAGGTGGGCCCTATCCCAAAGCCCTATAATAAGCTATTTTAAATATCGCTATTAAAAGATTCCTCTTAGTCAAGCAAGCTCCATCACCGCGTCAAGGTGAGAATCTATCGATAGAGTTTAAAACAATTTTTTTGTATTTTTTAAATTTTTTTAAAATTTTTTTTCTTTTAAAATTTTTATTTTTTACTTTAAAAATTTTTTTATTTTTTACTTTTTTAATATTTCTTTTTAGTTGTTATCTTTTTAAAAAGTAGTACTTTTAGAAAAATTTTTTACGAGACTTTAGCTTTGCAAAGTCATCAATAATATCGTCAAATGATAAAGTTCGAAGTTTTTCAGCTTCAATACATAAAATAGCAAGGTCTGATAATTTTTGTTGAAGCATGGTGGTGCGTAATTCATTTTTTAAGCGTTTTAACCGCGAAAATGACCGTTCTCCTGAACAATTAGTCACCATAAGACTTAGAAACAACCGTAGCGTTGCTTCCACATTGGGAAATGCTAAATTAAGTTTATCTTTAAAGATTATTTGATATAGATCCTGGTGGTTTAAATTTTGATTATTGGCGGCATGGTGCATCTTCACGTAAATATGAAAATGTTTAACTTTTCCGATAAGGTTGATATCTACATCTTCAGGATAATCTTTCATTAAACACTTCACGCCATTCTGAAGTTCACTGTCAGGGACATCTAAATCAACTAAGAAAGAAAATTTGTCTGCAATATTTTGGTAAATTAGTGCTCTTTTCTGTAAGTTTGCTTCAAGCGTATCCATCATAACAATAAACGCTTTTATGCGAAATTTATCTCTTGCCGAAAGATCTTCATCAACATTAGGTACATTTAGGTACCTACGTCTTTGACGTTGATTTTCAGCTTTGTAATTCACATCAGGTAAACGTTCTTTAGCTCTAGCTTCAAATTCATCGAAACTGTCTCGGTTTTTCTTTAAAAACTGTAATAGCGATGAATAGAGCTTTGCACAGGTACTGAGGGATATTTTTGAATCTTGCAGAGCTTTACTGGTTTTATGAAACTCATCTAATATACGATTCCAAAATTCTAACATGAATACAAACTCTAATTCCTCCATTTTTTCCTGAAGAATACCAGCTTCTCGTCGTGTATCACCTTTTTCATACTCGTTTGTATACAAACAATGAAGAGCATCAATAATTGATTCATAACCATCGGATATAGCTGAAACAGTCTTTGCATGTGCCTCCCATCGCGTATCACAAAGTCGTTTTGGTACCGTTGAGTCAGAGACCAAACACGATTTTAAAACAGTCCAACGTTTTGTAGAAACAGAGAAAAATGTATATACTTGCTGTATAATAGCAAAGAAATTTACCGCGGGTAAGCAGCAATCAACTGCGGCACGACCAATAAGATTTAGTGAATGCCCACCACATGGAAAGTATACAGCAAATTTATTTTTGTCCAGAAGGATTTTCTGCATGCCATTATACATTCCTGACATATTGGCAGCGTTATCATATGACTGTCCTCTGCACTTATTAAAGTCAATTTTGCAATTATTCTCAAGATAATTAAGTACGACATTAGCTATATTTTTTCCACTGTGATCATTTAATTGCAAGAACGTTAAAAAGCGTTCGATTGGGAAACCGTCGTCGGGTGAAACATATCTGACAATAACCGCTAATTGATCAACGTGTGAAAGATCTGGTGTTGAGTCGACAGATAAGCTGAAATATCCAGCTTTTTTTAAGTCTTTCAAAATTGAAGTTCTCGTTTTTTCAGCCATCAGATGAATGAGTTCGTTACATATTGTTTTAGACAAATATGAAGATTTTCCAGTACCCTTGTTGCCATACTGTTCTATATGGTTTGCAAGAAAAGGATCGAATTTTGCAATAAGTTCCAGTAGACCAAGATAGTTTCCATTATGTAATGCTCCAAAACGTTCAATATCGCCTCTGAACGCTAATCCACGTTCCGCCAATGTGGAAATAACTGCGATCAAGCGTTCAGCTACTTGTCTCCAATATTTTCTTTCAATCTCTATTTGCTTATCAAGGTGTGTATTTAAGCTCAGTCCTCGCCGTCGCGTCAAATATATAAGTAAAGCACATCTATGATCTTCTGAGTTTTCATGTTGTCGAATTACAGCTGGATTTCTCCAATCGTTAAAACCATCATTAGCTAACTTTACAGATGACGATGAAAAGATCTTGCAATAGAAACAATAAACTCGACCAGTGGTTGGCG
This sequence comes from Mycetomoellerius zeteki, assembly GCF_001594055.1. Taxonomy (NCBI): domain Eukaryota; kingdom Metazoa; phylum Arthropoda; class Insecta; order Hymenoptera; family Formicidae; genus Mycetomoellerius; species Mycetomoellerius zeteki. The sequence continues at coordinate 7,511 of NW_017257653.1, forward strand.
AATATGTTAGCCATTCTCTATAATATTTTTCTCCATTAGCTTTTGTTGACAGAAAGAGACCAGCCGAACAATATCTAATCTGATTTTGAAATGATTGTTTCGATTTTAGAAATGGGCCCGTTCAATGCTGATAATTTTCCGAACCTTCTTGAATTAAATCTGCGATGTCATCAGTATTTAATGCTGTCCAAAGACCGATATCATTGGCCTTAGTGTATTTTTCAGTTTCAACGTCAGGCCCTGGTACTTCTTGCACTTCCAGCTCTTTCATGTCTTCGTCCTCATCTGTATTTTCTACCTTATTTATGTCAGATTCCGAAAGTTTTTTAATTTCAAAATCTGCATTAGTTACAGTTTCAGAAGATGTACTGGCACTACTGCCAGAATATTCTTCTTGACTGCTTTGACCTGTCGTATGTTCATGGGATTGTTTTCCCATTGCCATAAAATAATTGTCTACTCTAGGCAATTTTTTTAGCTGTATTTCAAGTTCTTGTTTTTGTTTTCTCTTTTGAAAACCGCTTTTAAATTTCTTCATTTTATGATGGATTCACAGGTCGTTAGAAAAATTGAAAAAGCTTTTTTTTTTTAAAAAGAAACCTGTGAAATCACCCTTACTCTATAACTATAACTGTATTTAATATTTTTTATAACGTATGTTTTCTTTTATCTGTGAATATAATATAGGATAGAAGTAAAAAAAATTAGTGGAAACGTAATAATCTAATTAAAACTGTAATTTTTAATGAAAAGTAAAAATTTCGTAGATAAAAGGGACACCGTGCGATATCCTACGAAGAAGCCAGCCGCTTATAACTCTAACATCGGGAGGAGCAAGCAATAGATAGCGCTATGCAGCGCGTTAAGCGTAGGGGCTGCCTAGAGGGACCGCGCGTATCGCGTATTATAGCGTCCGCGATAAGCAGAGCTCAGAACCAGTGACGCCAGAAGTGAAAGGCGAGCAACACGATAGTGGAGGGGATGCGCACAAATGAAAATCGCGTGTGACTCCACGCACGCGATTTTCATTTGTGCGCATCCCCTCCACTATCGTTGCATGTTGCTCGCCTCTCGCCTCTCCCGGCCTCCTCCTTCTAGCATCACTGCAGAACCGATACGTTCTCGGGAGGACGAGGCCCCCCTCGCATCGCGAGGCCCTAAGCTTAGCTTATTTTGCTTATGCCCTAATCCGGCACTGGCATTAGTCATCCTAAATGCGTCTATAAACAAAAAAAATACTTAACTTATAGCTTATATTTTGATGGCATTGATGACAATGGTGATGATGACGAAAACGTTGTCCTCTCTCTCCTACCCGTTGTAGGATTCTCTCTGTCCCACCCGTTGCGGTCCTATACTTACCATTACTTATTCGCACTCTCTTTTCCTCCCGTTGTATTCTCTCCTACGTTCTCTTTTCTTCTTGGACGATATTTTATTAAATAGATATGGTATTTATTTTCAATTTTTGAATGCTATGACTTAGTAACTAATTTTAATAATATTTTAATAGTATAAGACGAGCAGTCGAGCGCGCTACGTCTTACTATCTATACTTATTATCTTTTCTTTCTCTTTCTCCCGTTGCATTCTCTATCTAACTCTCACGTTTTGTCTCTTCTCTCACACGCAAAGGTTTAAGATTTTTATTCTACCGAATTAATGAGTGCAAATCGAACGTTCAATGAGAGCGCGATGACACCGTTAGACGTCATGATAACGTCGGCACGCGTGGTGTAACATGAAACCACCGAGGAATGAGTAAAGGATGAAAAAAAGATAATAGGAAGGTAGCCGAATAATTCCTTACCCCGGATATACAGTTCAAATATACATATATTTTAGCACAGCTTTTTTATAAAATAGAATGAGAAAAAATATTTATTAACTTATTTATTTCTATACATATATGATATAATTATAAATTTATGTTTCTTTCACGAGAGATCCCCGACCTCTCTACACCATCATCGTCATCTTCTCTCCTATTTTTTGCTCAATATACGGTTCATTGCCATAGCATCGTTCATCAGAACCGTTGCACAGTGGCTGATAATGCTCCGGTTCTATTGATAAGAATCAAAGCTTTCGCATGTATTATACCCACAGCGTCCGAGAGATTATGTATGTTCTCCATCGTTCACAAGACTAACCGACAGACTAACCGACTGATAGAGTTTGATT
>NW_017257653.1:9825-10259 GCF_001594055.1 Mycetomoellerius zeteki
TCATATCTGCTCGTCTATCGTTCTTTCACTAACAAAAAAAAATGATTAACGAAGAATGCATTTCTTTTTCTTTTGAGAAATTCCAAGTTATCTGACATGGAGAAAATGAGTCATCTATGAAAATGAGTCATTCCTACTATTATTATTGATCGTACTGCTACTGAATAGCTATCATTATTGATAGATTATTAATTACAGAGAAAGGGGCAATTGAAATGTTTTTTTTTAAACCTCATACTTTATTTTTTTTTAACTCGATACAATTCTTTTTGACGTTGCGACCACCAGTTTGGTTATTTGTTTCAGCGATGTTCTCGCATGTACGACCACGTTCCTTACATCATTTGTGCTCCTCAAAGATATGGCTAGGAACATTTATGATATCTTCTCATAATTCCGTAGCTAAACGCAGGTTTGACGAGAGGGGGGGGGGG
>NW_017257653.1:10448-11121 GCF_001594055.1 Mycetomoellerius zeteki
CTAGCCGCTTTGCCAGCTTGAACTCGCCTATAGTTTCTTATTTTTTGTAAAAACATTCTAAATTGATATAGATTACGAATAAATAAATTTATGTAATATAGGGGAGAGTGGTCTAAATCGGACCTATTTGCAGTTTCTGCTCTCTATAAGGCGTAAATAAAGTCCGATCGTAAAATTGAACTTGCCGTTGGAAAGATTATTTAATTCCCTTCATTTTTGCTTCAGATTATTTTAACGTATCTCTCACCTGTGTTAAACTATAATGGAAAATGTAAAAACGCTCTTTCCAGTCCGATTTGGAACCATCGGTTCCAAATCGGACTATCCCCTGGTTCAGATCAAAAACTCTTATTTTTATGGATTTTTATTATAGATAAAATTTTAAAATATTTTAATGTATTTCTCTTAGTATTGAGTAAAAACGAGCAATTTGACAGTCAAAGATGAAAATTTTTTCGGAAAAAGAAATTACTGACTATTTATATTATTAGAATTGATATCAATAAAACTCAACTAATCTGAGTCTCATGATATTTTACTGATTTAATTGCTTCGACCCGATCTGGTCAGCCAATCACCAGTACTACAACCAGGCCTATAAGTTATTCACTGTACTGTTCGATTTGGACACGGGTCCTTACGAACTTTGGAATAAATTTTACAATAAACCGCA
>NW_017257653.1:11140-16849 GCF_001594055.1 Mycetomoellerius zeteki
AAATGCTTGATATTTTTGAATTCTACACTCTTTAATTATCTTAAATCAATTACTTTTCAAATTTTTAACGCCTTTTAAATAATGATTTACAAGGATTTTCTTTTTAAAAAAATTTTCGCAAGATGTGTGACTGAAAATACATATTTGCCTCTATTTTATGAATGTTATGACAGAGAACTATCAAACTGCTATCGCATGTTCGGTGTCTTATAAGGACTTTATATTATAAATAGTACGCAAATCTGCTTAACCGTATTCATTTAAATTAAAAAGATCCTATTTGGAACATGGTTCGATTTAGACCACTCTCCGCTATAAATAATATATAAAAAAATAACTTTATCAATCCTACCAGATTACTTTTGAACTTCTTCCAGCTGATGTATAATCTAAAGAATAATTGCGGAAAACAAATTAATTATTATTTAATCGGAAATTTTTAGAAAGAAATTATATTATGAAAGTAAAAAATGAGAAAATTTGTTTTGATCAACAAAATATTTTAAGAATAAGAAAAAAGTTCGTATATTCGTTTCTGAAAATTGATTGCAAAATCCAGAAAATATTAAATAATCAAATAAATGTTTATGGTATTTAAAATTTATTTTAAAATTTAAAATTCATTTTAAAAATTTGAAAATGTTTTATAAAATTAAAGTACGATAAACATTAGTATAGTCAAAAGCGCTAAGAATAAATCAAACAATAAGAGAAAACTGCCTAATGCGGTCTAAAGCGGATCTTGGTGCTCGATAATATTTATACGTGAAAACGATAATATTTATATATACAGGGTGTCCGAAAAGTGTGAAAACGGTCAAATATCTCGAGAAATACACATCGGATCAGAAATCTGAAAATATCGTATTCAATGTTTTCAAAAAAGCTATCTTTTGACATCTAACATGACCCCCACCCTCACCCGCTGTGGGTGAAAGAGAGGGTAACTTTAAAATTTTTAATGGGAACCCCCATTTTTTTATTGCAGATTTCGCTTCTTCAGAAAAAGTTACATAAATTTTACCTATTACAAACATTTTTTTGATGATAGATGGCGCTGTAATCAGCGAAATTAAAAAATGAGTCTAAAACGTTTAAAATATCTCAAGAAATACTCAACGGAGCATATTCTCCCTGGAGGTCGATGAGTTAAAAGAAAGAATAATCCAATGTTCTAATACGATAACTCGAGAAACGTTGCAAAAAGTTAATGATAACTTCTATGCACGATTGGGATATTGTCAAGTTGCTGAGGGACATCAATTTGAACATCTCATTCAGTAGTTGACATACATACATATGTATGTACATATTTTTAAAAAATCGAGTAAAGGAAATAAAAAAAAATTAAACTTAAAAAAAACAAAAAAAAATTAAAAACATTCTAAAAAAAACTAAAAAAGAAAAAAGAAAAAACAAAAAAAATATTCTCAAAATCGTCCACCTCCTCGCGGTGAGAATCGAGAAACTTTGAAATATTCAAAGGCAAAGGACGCTACTTCAAATTTTGAAAACTTGGTCTGCCATTGTAGGTACGTCAAGTTGAATTTTTGGATTCTGACTTCACATTCGTAATCAGCGATCCCAAAAACCCCCGAGTAACAAGTTTCAATCGAATTCGGGCATATTTTTTGCAAATTTACTCGCCGTACGTAAAATTTCGAAAAATTTTGAGCTTATAGGCGCCATTGTGAACTCAAAATCGAAAAATGAAAATTGTATACAGTACACGTTTTCGAAGTTTAACTATCGGGAACACGTTTCTGATACCTTATTACATACAAATGGACCTTTCGATACTTGTTTACGTTCTTTTCTGCTAATTGTTGGGGGTTGAAATTCATGTCGAAATTCAGCACATCTCGGCGTTAAAGGGTTAATATGACTTTTTCTGCAAAAGCGAAATCTGCAATAAAACATGGGGGTGATATTTTAAACGTTTTAGACTCATTTTTTAATTTCGCTGATTACAGCGCCATCTGTCATAAAAAAAATGTTTGTAATAGGTAAAATTTATGTAACTTTTTCTGAAGAAGCGAAATCTGCAATAAAAAATGGAGATTCCCATTTAAAATTTTAAAGTTACCCTCTCTTTCACCCACAGCGGGTGGGGGTGGGGGGTCATGTTAGATGTCAAAAGATAGCTTTTTTGAAAACATTGAATACGATATTTTCAGATTTCTGATCCGATGTGTATTTCTCGAGATCTTCGACCGTTTCCACACTTTTCGGACACCCTGTATATGTATTATATATATATGTGTGAATTTTACAAAATCTGCTAAATCTGCCGCTCCTGGTTGGGGGTAATACCTGCGCGAAATAGGGGCCTGTAATTTTCTTCACACGGGCCCGGTTTTTCTCTCTACGGCCCTGGCTAAACGATGCTGACCTCTTTTCTTCTACATTCACTTAATTGTACAATTTCATTTCTAATTTTTAAAATATTATTTTTCACAACATTTCGTAATTTTATAAAGTCACGAATTCTACGTAACTTTAGTTCTGTTGCCTCTGAGTTACTGTTATCATTTGCTCTCGATACGGATTGCTATTTATGATGGACTGATACATGTTGCTATCGCCATCGGCAATAAGTGTTCTAAAAATCACTCCATGCATTGCTGTAAATCCTTCTGCAATAGCATCACTTTCCATGCGTGCAGAACTATCGTTACGGTCGTAATTTTTATAGCATTTATGACTTTTTGCCTCCAGACCTTCTCGTTCCGCCATATGGCATACCGTGCAAAACTTGTTGCGAATGCCAACAAAGAGAACTTTCCTTGTACGGTAATCGATAATAGCTACAACTCCGGAAAGTGAATCAAAGGCACTGTCTCTACCATATGATCTCTTTGCCGACTACCATCCGCTACAACGGTTATGTACGGATGGTTGTTGATTATTTCATTTCTCTCTACAGCGAATTGCTTTTCAAGTTCGCCCGCCATTTTCATATTTTCAATGACTGTTTTTTCAAATTCTGTTTCGATGTTGGATATATGTTTTCTCTGACATACACGGTACATTTGCAGCTGCAAATACCTCTTCCATTTGAGCAAAACTAATCCCAGTAGTGATGGTTCCAGCTGTGATAGCCGTGTTGATGTACATATTTTTAGAGTCTATGGGGTGTGACCAAATGTTGGCATCTTTTTTACAAAATTTACATTTGTATAATAAAAGAACTGCGTCTTGAACCCAATGCGGCGAGTATTTACGAGTTTCCAGTCATCAAAGTCGCAACCAAATCGAGAATGATTATGAATACTCGATGCAGTTCTTTATGAAAGAAATCAGAATCTATGATACGATTACCTTGAGGTTCATGCTCTTGGATACCATCAACATGCTCTTGGATACCATCTGCACGGCTTGTCTTTTCGATCTACTCGTAAGAGTATAGTTATCTACACATTTCTGTTCTTTTGTTACCTTATCCAACAGCTCGTACTGTTGGATATGATCAGTATGTACAAGATAAACGCCTGTGGCATTTATGACAAGCCAGCTCACGATTAACGCCTCTGGTAGTATATTAAAAACAGTCAGCCCACGATGAACGCATCTGATATTTGATTATAACTAACCAAAGCACGATGTACGGCTTTGGCACTGTGTTATAACTAGCCAGCCTACGATTAACGCCTCTGACAGTAAATTAAAAATAGTCAGCCCACGATTAACGCCTCTGACGTTTGGTTGTAACTAGCCAAAGCACGATGTACGCCTCTGGCAATTACTTACGACTAACCAGATATCTCTTGTACTAATTGCTCTCAACTACGATTTTAAAATACATTTTTGTGCTTTAAATATTAAATTATCAATATTAAAATAAGCATGAGTCTGCAATTTTTTTTAATAGCATTATTTATGATAGTATGGTTATTTCTTAAATTTGTATAACATTTATGCAAGTAGAATAGTATCTTACAATATTACTGCAGATTATATAAGATATCCTAAAAAAGGAAGTAAAAATATAAATATTTGGTAATACAAAATTTTCGTAAAACATTGTAATAAATTATATTTCTTGGTGGAAACGAATGGCAAAATAATTTTGGAAAAATAATTTAATATTTATTATTTATTTCCTTTTTTAGGACATTGTATATACAGGGGTCCTATTTTAATTGACCATCTCAAATATCTCTTGAATGCATTTTATGGAAAAATACTTTAGCAAAAATTTCGAGGGGGACATAAAATAGTACCACTGATTCAACCTTAAGTGGCCTTCTCAAGGCTAGGTCAACGTGACTGATGTTTTTTTTAAATTGAACTCTCCATTTTTTCAGTACGTGTTCTCGTAGCACATTTCAAGAGCTTTCCAAAATACTATAATAAAATATTTTTTCATAAAGTACTTATTGAATTATAAGGTTTGAAAGTTACAATATCGCCGGCGTTAGCATTAATCAAGATTCTCAAACGATGTTCTTGCTCTACCAGACGATGCGGTTATTTCGAGAAATCATGCGCACGCACGCACGCACACACCTCTGACCAAAAAATACTTTTTTACCTTTTCACGAAAGGATATGTAGGTGAAGAAAGAATTTTAGAGAAATTTTCAACGACGCATTTGAAAACGCAAAGATAGGGCAAAAATAGTGCAAACATCTTCCATCTGTGTATGTATTTTTTTCTACGTCATTTTGTTTCTTTACATAAAATTGATATTTTTTTCAATACTTTCGTCTTATTTTTAAATGCTGCAGTTTAAAGAAAATAAAATTTAATAAGAATATTTTAAAGTAGGCTTTTTGAACCTATACTTTAAAATGCTTTTTCAAAATAATTGGTACGATAATTTTTCGCAAAGATATTGAACTTCTTTTTTGTGCATAATGTTCCAGTTTAAAAACTTTTATCGATTTTGACGGTCAAAAAAAGTTTTTATAAAGTTTTAAATGTATATGAATCACATACATTATAAACAACATTTTTCCCCTTCTGTCTTCTTTCCGTAAGGTTTTTAGTATCGAAGTCAAAAACATTGTAAAAAAAGTTCGTTTTTACACAATAAAAGTATTTTTAGAAAATGATGAATTTTACAAAATAAAAGAATTCGATATCTTTGCCAAAAATCATTGTACCCAATTTTTTCAAAAAGCACTTAGCTTAGAAGTCCTATTTTAAAATACTTTTATGTTACATTTTGTCCAATGATGTCTCATCAAAATATAGTGCTTCAAAATAAAAAAAAAATGTTGCACAAAATATCAATTTTCGGTTGCATGTTATTTTGGAAGAGAATGTCGCAGAAAAAAATTCTATTAAAATCCTATCTTTGCGCTTTAAAATACGTTACCGAAAACTTTTCTACAATTTTTTTTCACATTGATATCTGTTCGTGAAATGCGAAAAAAGTCGCAACTGTTCCCAAATTTTCGCCCGGGTATGTATATATTCTCATTTTTCTGAATTTTTGGTTCTTACATGTAATTTTATTTATAATTAGGGGAAAGTGGTCTAAATCGGATCTATTTGCAGTTTTTGCTCTCTATAAGGCGTAAATAAAGTCCGATCGTAAAATCGATGGTGCCATTGGAAAGATCATTTAATTCCCTTCATTTTTACTTGAAATTTGACGTATCTCTCACCTGTGCTGAACTATAATGGAAAACGTAAAAACGCTTTTTCTGGTCCGATTTTGAACTATTGGTTTCAAACCGGACCATCCCCTGGTCCAAATCG
>NW_017257654.1:0-1240 GCF_001594055.1 Mycetomoellerius zeteki
CTTTGAACTATTTAAAATACAAAAAAAAAACTATCAAACAACAGCCCATTGAGCAGAATATCTAAAATCGACGTATAAGATAACATTAAGATATCTTTAATGGACCTTCTACAATAAACCAGTTTGAAGCTGGAAATTGACTAATTACAGTCGTCAATTTTTAGCTTCTGACTTCTGATTTATGACTAATGACTTATTGTAGAAGGCCCATAAGGGTTCTTTATGAGAAGAAATATCTTTACGATATTTCATAAAGAATTCTTAAAGATATCTTAATGTTATCTTATGCGTCGATTTTAGACATTCTGCTCATTGGGAGGGCTAATGAAAGACAGCGCGGGTAATCAAGCGCTGTTTTGTAGATTAGAAGTTTGGTAGATTAAAAAAATCTACAAAACTTGCGCTTGATTATCCGCGCTGACTCGCATTAGCTCTGTTATTTGTCAATTTTTTTGTATTTTAGAGATTGAAAGGCTGTTTTTATTATTATAGACTGCGTTTAGTAGAGAAAGCAGCTTTGCAACTGTTGTAAAATTCTTCAATGTGATTGGTTTATACATTTAAATCCATAAGGAATCAAAAGTAAGAACTAATCGTATTGAAGAATTTTACAACAGTTGAAAAGCTAGATTTTGCTGAATGCAGCCCTTAACGTATTAAATTCGCGGTGTTTTTGTACATTTATGAAGTAATGTAGGAATACGCGAGTGGGGATAGATATATCCAAATAGGCACTAATAAATGAAAATTCGGGTAGGTAGGACAATAAATACGGATAAGTAGGGACTGTGTAGGTAGAACGATAGGTATGGATAGGTAGGAATAAACAGATCATATGTACATATTTGATAATTGGAAAGGAGGGATTAAGAATTGAATAAAATTTTAAATTAATTTTAAGTTTTATTTAATTATCAGTATTCCGTTCAAATTATCAAATATGAAAATAAACCAAATTAATTTTAAATTTTATTCAATTTTCAGCTACCCCAAAATTAAACTTTTTGTTAAAATTCTATACACGTACAAATTATGTAACGCGTTAATATTGTAATTAATTTTATTGTAAATAAATGTATGTATAATAGTATTAAGTACGTAATATAAAATTTATGTAAACTACGTCCAGATAAATGCCATCATATTTACTTTTGTAATTTGCACAATTACAATATGATTACTATATAACTTATAAATTACTAATAAATTATACATTTATTGGAGTATATATATATATATA
>NW_017257654.1:2569-12607 GCF_001594055.1 Mycetomoellerius zeteki
GTTCTTCTTTGTATCGGATACTAACCGGCGTACCACAAGGCGGAGTGACTTTAATATGATGAAATTATTGAGATAGTTATCTTGAACGCGCGATGAAAATGTTATATATATATTAATGACTTTTTATTGCGATATTATTAAGTTTTATATTCGCAAATTAATAATTAATAGTAAATACGATCTAATTGTTGTTAGTATTTCATTCCGCTTTTCTCATTTCATTAAATATTGGGTTAGAAAAATTTGTGTTATCATATGTATTTTCGACGTTTTCGTATAATCCCGCATTAATAAATTTTGTTAATTATGCTCCTATAATATAATTTTTATTATACTATATTTCGAATAGCACTTATAATTGTACATTGTATTGTATTACTAACAATTATAATATTATTGTAACAATTATTATTGTATTACGGAATGTATAAAGGATTACAATAAAAGATAATATTAAAAAAGTTATGCAATATGATTTTATCGTATTTCGCTAATCATAATGCAATATAATTATTTTATCGTATTTCGCTAATCATAATGCAATATAATTAGCGAAAAATACAATAAAATAATTAGACATAAAAATAAAAAATAAATTTAAAATATACTGACCTGTAAAAACGGACTACTAAATTTATTAATAGCCCGTTTTTTACGGGTGAGTATACTTACAAAGAAAAGAGGACCGCCGATAAAATCGGCGGGGGTGGTGGAGGGCCTCTAGCTCGTTTTTGCTAAATTATACCTTAAATTAACGATATATGATATATTGGAAAAGTTTGAGGTATATTCAAAGTCTTTATAATTGCTGGTAATTATAGAGACTTTGGAATATACTTACATACTAGTAAGTATGTTTGGTAAAAACGGGCTGAAAATCTGCATTTTAAAAAAACATATTTCGTAATTCCATTTTTATGCAGACACATATTATAAGACAAAATTCGTCAAATTAACTTGCTTGAATATTCGAGTTTCTTAATATTCAACAACTTTTACTTCCACAGTAGGAGATGCGAAATTGAAATTTTCGTTTAAGAACTCATTAATAAATATTGTATTACTAAAAGATTTATTAAATAAAAACGTAAAGATTGTTATTGCAGAACCAGAATTTGGATTTTCTTGAAATATACGCGAATTTTGTGTTATGATATGCATTTTGTATACGAGATATCTTATACATAAAAGCAAAAATGTTGTAAAAATTTATAAGCAATTTTTGTATTTTATATTTTATATTAAAAGGATTTGAGTCTATTTTTTTGTTGTATTATATTTTATTATATTGTATTGTAATTACTTTGTATATTATAATTCTGATTACTTTGCATATTATAATTCTGATTACTTTGTGTATTACAATTCTTTCTTTATGTTCTTTTTATTTTGGTATCAAATACATTGCATAAAAATATTAAATTCGTATGTAATACTTAAAGACATTCAAATCCAGCCAACCTCAAGTTACACGTAACGTACCTCTTATAATTAGTTGTAATTTGTATATAAGAATATAACTGTAATATATAATAACTATAAACTATAATATATTACGTGTGTTATACTACAGTTGTATTAATTGTTACATGTAACTTGGTGTTTGCTGAGAAAAAGAGGACCGCCGTTAAAAATTGGCGAGGTTAGTGGAGGGCCTCTACAGGTTGATTCATTTTTATTCATTTAAATTTTCTTTACAATTTTAAATTAAATGTAGTTGCTACAGTTGCTTACAGTTAGAAGAGTTCCAACTTTATTCAAATTGCAAATTGCAATATGATAAAGTAGCGCATTGATTGGTCCGCCATGTTTCAAGAATTCCCGTCCTATATTTGAATACCTATATATGTGTTACTTTCAAATTCAATAATATAATTAAAATTAGATATTTTAAAGGTATTGACAAATAAATTTCTTACATTTGTGTGGGGCGTTCGGGGAGACGCTATTAGCGCTACTTCTGTCAGTCTATTTTCGTTGTTTATTAGACTTGTTTATAAAACAAGGATACAGACGCTGTTTGTATCATTCTATTAATAGCGTCTCCCCGAACGCACCTATTACATATTGGCTTTGAATCGTATGAAAGCTCTGCTTTTTTGCACATAATGATATAAAGCAGAGTTTTTATTGGATATCGCTCGTCGCTGATCTCTCATCATATCCAGTGTGCAATAGATATTAAGGCCGGTATTCATAATTTGTTCTTATTTTAAGGCCATTTTAATAAGTAATGTCCCAAGATGCTAATACGACTTTCTGATTAGTTTATGGCATCTTAAGACTGTACTTAATTAAGGCGATCTTAAATATAAGATCTGACTGTGAATATAGGCAGAAGGAAATCTGAATATTAATTTGATAGATTTTAGTTATTTCAGCGATTTATTTCCATCAGGAATACCGCAAAAAAAATGGATATTGTTGTGTACTTTACATCCACTTCTTTAGAGGGCAGTAATGCGCGGCGGCATTTTGCGGTTACAGGAAAAAAGCCCTCATGTCCTCTCTCAGGTTTTTCTCTATATAATACACGATTATATACAGTTAAATACGTGAAAATACTTAGGACGGAATCCATAATCCGGTCTTAATCTCAAGCAATGTCTTAAGATGCTAATACGACTTTCTGATTGATTCATGCACTAGCAAGACTATTTCGAATCTTGAGCACCGTCTATGGATTCCGCCCTTAATGTATACATTCAAATAAACAAAATCACAAAAAACTCTTTTGTATTTGAAATTTATATTTAAAATACATATTTCTTAATTTTATATTTTAAATAATGAGTTCCTGGAATCTATTTTATATATTTTTTAAAAATAATCAGTCACATATCAATTATTTATCCTTAGAGAAACGCGATAACAGTCATAATTTGCTGTTACTAACGTTTCTTAAGTATAATTTTCAAAAAGGGGGAGAATTAAAGAGGTAAATATATAGATGATTGTAGAAATTAAAAGTTTATTGTGTATTGCTTCTCTTTCTTTCCTACGCTATCATCGCTATATTTTGTTAGTATCATTAAAAATAAAATAATAATAAAAATTGTGCTCTAAATTTATGATTATTTAAAACAGTACTCTCAGTATTTGGATTTAAATTTGAGAAAAATTCTATTTTTTAATTCAAATTATATTATTATTATGTAATTAGGTAGATATACTTAGATTATTATTAAAGATTCATAACGGTGTAAATCTTGGGAAGTTTCTCTTTATGCGTGCCGTCCATGTGTCCGCACACGCCGGTCACATGACCTTGCAGAGTGGTATCCAACATCACAGACACGCTGTCGGGGGTCCACGTTATTATTACCGGTACGCGTTGAGATTGGACCACAAGATGCCCATAGTTTTCAGTGAGTCTGCACACAAGCGAAAGTTGTATTTATTTTAACATGACCAATTTCTCTTAAATTCTATATCTGATCGATTAATTGTCGCACTTACTTTAACGCGTAAGACTTCGGTTCGTCTTTCGGTATTACAATTCCCTTCTCATGCTGGTTGACTACATTGTCATCAACCATAACGACGGTATTGAATTCGTTTGGTACAATCTCCATTTCGTGATCGGCAATATACATCTTTATGGCTAGTTTGGTACCATGCACGGACTTTACGAAAACAGCATATGTCCAGTCAATGTGGTCAGCGGATACAAGGGTCCATTTATCAAAAACTACGAATGGAATCACACCCTCGTCCAAAGTGACTAATGCTTGTGGATAAACAGTGCAGATCTCTGCGAGAAAAAGATAATTCAATAAAATTATTGCTTCAATTTTCCTTACAGAAATTTAATATCGAAAGATATAATGTATAATCTTTTCTAGTATTCTTCATATGTAAATTCTGAAATATTCTAAGTCTATAAGATTTCTCATCCTATAATTTCTGATAAAATCTGAAAAATCTAAAAGTATTTTTCAGAAATCTTTATAAATTTTAAATATGATAAATAAAGATAAATTCTTTAAAACATTATAAGATATGAGAATTTTTTTCATTGGAGGAGTTACATCATTTCATTTTTAACTGATGAAATTTTTGGATTTACTATTATTGGATTACTGATATTCACATAAGAAAAAAAAATTTAGTCCAGAAGAACGACTTACTAGTCTGGCCTTGCGTCAATTTATGCACAGCACCTACGGAAAAACGAGTATTATCCATGAGGGAGTGCCATTGTGGATGCGACACTGATCTGTCCACAACCATGCCTTCGAAGAGATGTTGCTGCAAGGGAACTTGGATGTATTCGTATCCGTTAACCGGAGTAACGACGGTTGTATTGACATGACTTAGATCGGAGGAGTATTCGATCATAATCTTCGCGTTACCACTTTCAACACGGTCCACGAGATATCTTACATACGATAAATGCGATGCGCGAATGTGATCTTCAATCATAGCAAGATACGAGAGTATCTGTACAGGCACCTGAAAGAGAACCACATTTCTTTACTTGATTAAGAACATCTATTTGATTGAAGATGTTAATTTTCAGTTTTTTCCATATTTATGTTATTCTCTATAATATTTACAAGCATATAATAAATTATTATAAGAGACGTTTAAAGAATTAGACATCCAATTATAAATGTTTTACTTAAGATACTCTTAAGTTTTTTATGTATTATTATATTTTCAAATTATTTAGAAGGAAATTGTGTTATGAGTAATTTATTCATCTTCTCTTACCTTTTTGTACGTTGTATTAATGGTGTATTTCTTCAGAGTCGTGTAGTGTAAGGTTTCACGAACGCAGTTCATAGTTTTGGGAATATGGTTTTGCTTGTTCTGGAATTGCAGGTTTTGAGTGTCTTTAACGCAAGCACCATGCATATTATTGTGCGTCATTTGCCTCTTTTGTTCTTCCGTCATCTCGCCTTTGAGAGTCATCACAATCATCATATCGTCACGGACACACTTATCGTCATCTGTAAATCCTGCTGTAATGGAAATCTTGTTGTTGGTCTCTTCTTTAGTGGTATCGATCTTCAAGGGATCCGTTTCGATGACTGGATAGTTCTTCTGAGCGTCTACGCAGATCTGAAAGTAGAAGCAAAAAATTCATTCATAATCGTTAGTGTTACTTTGAGCTTTTTATTTATTTGTAATTTCTAATAAATGAATCTGTTTTAGAATTAAGACAATTAACTTAAGATAAGTTAGACGTACCTTCAAATTCTTTTCCCCTGGAGTCTCTCTCGTCATCTGAACTTTGAAATTGTTCACTAGGTGTCCCGGAGACAAATCAACGTTCATGTTCATGTCCCACGAACGAATGGATTCGTTTGTGGAAGCTGCTTTAGCGTCGAGGGTAGCACGTACGTTGATCTTGTTGCTGCTAAGAGTGTGAATCTTTTCATGAATGTGATCAACATCCTCCACATTGATTCTTATGTTCAAATCAACCTGAAAAAAGAGAAGATGAATAAAAATGTCAAATTTAGCTTTCAGATCTTTATTTTTGGCTGCTTACATGCGACGTAGGATAAACAATGCTAGGTTCCATCTTCAATAGTGTTCCACAGTTACCCATTTTCGGTAAGGCGTACTCATTCATCATTCTTTGACGAATACCCATGTAGTATTGGAGAAGCTTTGAGTTCCTAATGAACCAATTGCAATTTAATATTTTTTTTATTTAAATTTGCATCGATAATCAAAACTCAGATTTAACAGATTTAAATTATGACTTTTTAAAATATTTTTTCAAAAAAAGGACTGTTGCTATCAGCAGCAATAGATATCGATTCAATTAGATTATTGCACCAACTCAGTTAGATTATATTGCACTTTAATCTATCGTTTACCAAGTGTTCTTATGTTCCGCGGAGAGTACACGCTGCCATTCCTCGGCATTAGTTGTCTGAGTGATCTCATTCTCGCAATCGAAGACTGACATGCTGTATTTAAGACCCATGTCCTTAGAATCCATGGTGACGTGACGATTCTTCTTCTCGCTGGTAGTGACGACCGTGTGATGATGACAGTCAGCACAGCAGGTCTTGAGAACATCTTGCTCGTCTTCGGTGATGGTTACCAAGTTCTTCGAGTAGGATCGTATTCCGGTGATTGACTGTTTAGTGATAGGCAGTCTCGGCATGGTAATTTTGAGACTCTTCGCCTCATGATTGTAACCGATGCTCATTTGCACGGGCAAGATAATGTCCTGGACAGTGGCGCGACGAACTGAGTGCCAAACGTCGACAATCGGGTTGTAAATCGACATGACATATTCACCATGCCTCCAGATGCGAGTGTCGACGTCAAGCTTCAAGTTCACTGACGGCTTCATTAGTTCGTTTTGAACGTTATTGAACTTGAACGACCATAGCTGAGGCATCTTGGTACTGAAAACTCCCTGTAGGCCCATGTCGGTGGGCACTTGCATCTCGTAAAGGGTGTCGTATAAGATTTCCTGGATATTGCCGACCACTGTTTGTTTCAGTGCTTGGTATGCGTCGTCGAACATATTTTTGAAGGTGTTCTGATCATAGTGATTGAAAAGGACAACAAAACCGTTCAGTGTGATGCAAATATCCAAGTGAACAGGTTTCTTCATCGGCATGTCCTGTGCGGCACGAATCAAGATATTTTGCACGTTCTTGTTGGTGAGGTTCTCTACTGAGGTACCAAATAATTCCTTCTTGACCACCTTCATGATCTCATCCAAGCCAGAGGAGCTCCAGTAGATCTGAAGAAAATTGATATAAATCTAATATATATTGTTCGCGCATATCATATTTTAAATTCTGTAGAAATATATATATGAAATCGATAAACATGCAATATGTTTTTTAATTTCTATATATTTTTGAGACGCGTTAATCTTTCATCTATTATAAAGTTTCATGTATTATAAAGTTTATGCTGAGTTGGTACGTTACTTACACCCATTCTATCGATAGGTTTACGAGCAAGTGAGTTGTAATATTCAAAGTATCCAGCGTAGGGTGTACCGGTCGATTCTTCGAGAATCCAGGCGGTATTCCAGGTTTCACCAAATTCATACATAGGATCTGTATAGTCGACGAGCTGTTTAGATGATAGTTGAGTGGTGACCGGTCTGAGCCTTGTAAAGCGTAAAACCTTCCTAGCCATTTCACGAATTGGCGTGAGGCAAGGATCCACGGAATTAGCGAGACCTTTCAGAGTAGTCAAGTGATAGTTGTACAGATGGTTGTTCGGCTCCTGTGTCATGAGCCAATAGATGTTCATGATACGCTGCATGTCCGGCATCTGGCTCATTAAAGTCTCATAGGCGACAATCCTGATAGATAGCGGTTGAGTGACATCAGCAAGAATAGGCCAGAGCAGGTTGTGAGTATACTCGACTCTATCGGAGACTGCCTTCTTGATGGCCCAGATTGCTTGAGCGCGAATGTGATATGGGTGTTCGGATATTATAACTTCACCACGGATTATTGGCTCCAAGAGCTTCTCGATGTTACCCACTTGTACGTTTTTCATTGCCATAAGATATATCACTTTCATCTCGTATGATTGCTCGTCTGAAACATTTGTAAAAAGTATTCTGTGATCAACGTGTACATTATTAACTCTTTGGTGCTACTCTGGATATGATATATCCGGCTTTCTTTTTCTAATGCTTTTCCAATGCATTTTCCATTACTTACAACTTTTTTATTAATAAAGGTACATACATTTTCTTGGTATTGTTAACAGTTATGTTCTTTAATATCTGACATTTAAAAAAAAAATTTTTTTTAAATATGTTCATTTTTATAAAAGTTATATAAGCAATCGGTATTGCGTACTCAAGTGTGTTGTTTCCATAGTGGCATCAAAAGATTAGAAATAATTAAATAAAATAAAAGAGTTCAAGTAGAAATAGATTAGATTCACGCGGTTGATAAAATTAATTTTAAATAAATATTCGTACTTAAGCATGTAAGATTCACTTTTGTTGTGTGTTTCTGATGTTTAAATACAATACAATGCTTACTCTTGACATGATCGAAGAAACGGTGAAGATATCTTTCGAGGAGAGGGTTGACGATGTCGCTCTGCTGATGTATGAACGTCTTGCGAATCAAAATGGAGAAACAAAGGATGCTGGCTTTTCTAACTTGCGGTGATACAGTGCTACCTAATTTCAACAGATCTTCCATTTCCAGAAGCAATCTCTCAGACGGTACTTTGACATGCATCGGCAATTTCCTCAACATATCGACGGCAGTATTATCGCTCACTTTGTGCTTACGAACGACGTTGCGTACGAAGTGGCAGGTAGCAGTCGTGCCCACGGTTGGAATCATTCTCAAGAAGATGTTCCTTTAAAATCATAGTTATCGTTTTATTTCATCGCACCAGACAAAATTTTGTGCAAATTAAATTTCTTCAAAAGAAAATTAGAAGAAATCATTTTCTCAATCCTAACGGTACCCTTACAAAAATTTAATATTGAAAGATAATGATTAATTACTCACTTAAAATAAGTAATCAGTCATTATCTTTTAGTATTAAATTGGATTTCTATAAGGGCAATTGACTCCATAGGATGAGAGATAATCGCATATTATTCACCTCATCGTGTCTTCCTTGGGAGTCTTCGAATCCTGAATAGCGTTGTAAACTTGCTCCAGTGAACCTAAATCCATATAGCTCATAGTGTGTTGTAATCTGTTAATGGTTTGCCCGTGCTTCCATTCGGGTTCTTTCATCTCCAAGTGATTTTCTTCGAGATAATCGGTAGCTTCGACCAACATCTTTTTAAGTTTAGGGATACGCGCATCCAATTTCACAATATGTCGACCATGAGTAAGGTCTTCGGCAGCATGAAGAGCGTAATTTCCCAATGGCTTATTGAAAGTAATGTCGCGAATGATAGGTACGTTCTGAACATTCACAGCCAGCACAGGAACTTCTATCGTGGGTACCACAGAATGTAGGTCTAAAGTAGTGCTGAAATAATGAATAAAATTAGCAGGATCATATTGGCGCAATTGTACGGTACAATAATTATTGATATAATTACTTGGTCAAGAGGTAGTGAGATTCAGATCGACTGTTATAAGGGAAATAATTAATAGTTGAGTGAGCAACTAGACGCTCGATGAGAATATTATTGTCCTGCCGTTTAATCTCAAAGACTCTTCTGGCGAAAGTAGCCATGTCATCCTAAAATTAAAAAAAAAATTAATTAATTATAATTCAATTCAGCCAGAATTTAAATAAATGTTCAATCGACAAAATTGTCAAGACACAGTGATAGAAATTTACCACAGATTCCATATGACATTTCTCGCATTCGAAGTAATCGAAGGCACGCTGAACGAAATGACTGCAGTTTCGCAAATCGTGCATTTTCGTGACTACGAAGACATTGGTGTTCTCTGAATTCGTTAAGTTTTTCAGGTGGACATCATAGGCAACTTGACAGGTACCATGAATGGTGTTCTAGTGGTAACAACCAAAGAGAACATTTTGAAACAGACGCGCTTTTGCTGGATGTTCCCATCAGTCGTTACCTACCTCATGCGTGATGAAACCATGCGGCTTCATTGGGGTTTGCATCTGGATGTGAGCCAGATCCAATTGCAGCATCGAAGCGATACCTTGCTTGATGTTTCTGGACCAACCGCTCTCGGTTTCTGGCATTTTGATTCCCTGGAACTGAAATCAAATGTTCAATAGATCGAGTCATTCGTCTTTCGCGAACGATTTTAATGTCAAATTGTCGCCTTAGAAATTTGGACATTACCTTGCCAGATTCATCATAAACGATCACGAACGGTTCTTGAATTTGCTGTGCGGCTTCTCCGAGTTCGTGAAGGACTTTGACCGGCTGGTGATGTATGACCATGCCATTGTACATGCCATACTTTAAATGGTTTAATTTGATGTAATAAGCATTATTTAAAGTCGGATCACTGGTATCCTTCTTTACGTGAAGTTGCCCAGTAAGAGCGAACTGGGAGACATATTGCGCTGGCTCAATAGTCCCAGCTTTTACGTCGGCATAGTAATTGTAAATCACCGTTTTTTCAGCAG
>NW_017257654.1:12633-144343 GCF_001594055.1 Mycetomoellerius zeteki
GCAAATTATTTATCTATCATGATTTTACGTCTATATTGTTAATTGTATTCTGTTCTGTATTATATTATCACTTATTTATTAATTGAAGCAAGTATCGAATGCTATACTGAAAAAAAAAATTGGCTGCTGCAGCAAATTAGATGGTAAAATATGGCATAGCATTTTTAATTAGTTGCAGCAGTCAATTTTTGATTGCGTTAGTCTATCAAAATCCTATATTGACATTGCAAATAGGCTAACGCAATAAAAAATTGGCTGCTGCAGCCAATTAAAAATGTTATGCCATATTTTACCACGTAATTTGTTGCAGCAACCAATCTTTTTTTTCAGTGTAAATATAAT
This sequence comes from Mycetomoellerius zeteki, assembly GCF_001594055.1. Classification (NCBI taxonomy): domain Eukaryota; kingdom Metazoa; phylum Arthropoda; class Insecta; order Hymenoptera; family Formicidae; genus Mycetomoellerius; species Mycetomoellerius zeteki. Next base: position 12,976 of record NW_017257654.1, read on the forward strand.
AATCTGCAACTTTGAGAAAGACGTCAAAATAATTTTACATTTAATAAATCATTAAAGTGTGCATTGAATTATTATCATTTACAGTTCATGATACAGCGAATTAATAGATACGCGGAAATAATTTAATTTTATCGAAGAAATGATCTTACTATTATTAATGTAACATTATTAAATATTTTCGAATACTTTTGCCTGTGTCAATTTGTAGGCAAATGTTTTTTTTTAGTATTTTATAAAATAAGAAAAATAAATAGAAATAAGACAATAGATATAAATTCTTACCTGGTACCGCATATGCGGCCGTTAAGCATAGCAGAAATACTGAAAAAATAATTTCATTACACATACATGATATAATGTATTACATATTAAAAGTATTTAACATCTGTGAAGAAGAGAAGTTGGAAGGAAATATTAAATTTAAATTAATATATTCATTAAGTAATTGTAAAATTTTAATATACATTTGAAAATGCTATATAAAATCAATTACTTACTCAGATACTTCTTTATTAGAATTCGCAAATTGCAAAAAAACTTCTTTCTCCTTCAAGACATTTTTTAAAATATGAAGTTGAAAAAAACAATGTTTTATAATTTGAGAAAAGTTAAATGATGACGATTAGATTGATGTAAAACTGGACAAAGCATTTGTGTTTTTCAGAATTATATTATACATATTGAACTTGTCGAATTGCAAAAAAAGAAAGAAGAAGAGATAAACTCCGTCAGAGAGAGTACAACTCGCGAAACCGATTCAGGCATTTATCATGGAACAAGTGGGAATAAATTCTGATTGAAATTATTTAATTATTTCCTAGATTTCTATTGTGTTCTCCAGGGAAAACGGAATAATTCCGATCGGTATTCATTCGAACATGTTCCATGATAGATACCCAGAAGTAAGTACGAAAACACTTCTTCGCATTCGGTAGTGACTTACCAGTAAGGGCATTCATCATTGCGTGGCCCCTGATGTAAGACTGGTAGCGTACGCGAGATCCACTCGCTTTTATAAGGCGAAAAGTTCTCCAATTGCCGGTAAAATTCAAAAGTGCAGGCGATAACCCTGCGATGAAAGGGTGTTACACGTTACGGAGAGAAAGAGAAAAAGGATCGTACCGGTATAATCAAGGAGATAACTCTTTTGGGGTCAAGCCCCAGTGCAGCTATTTACACATTAAAAACGCATGTATGTATATTAAAAATAATTCATATATCAGACTGATCGTGATTGGTCTCGGCACTCCTTCATCATTCTCTTCACCAAGAAAAACTTCGTTTCTGTCTGTCTAAATTACATATGCAATTCGCGATTTTATCTTTGTGTACACGCTATACGTAATCGCACCACTGCTCGCCAGTGATTTGTATGCACCGGAAAAGAATAATTGTCAAATACTTCTGCAATCCGAGTGACCGGCATTTTGACGGTGAGATAAAAAATCAGATAAAAGCAATGAGTCTGTAAACAGAATGAGGAGTATTGGAAAGAGCATCAATTTTGTAAGAGGTCGATTTTGCGAAAACGAGATGCAAATAGCCGGGACAAAAGTGCTAGAAGAAATAGCGGTTGCTATAGAAGAAATAGCTCGATAGAAAAATCTTTGGTAAGATCAATATGAGCGGATTATACAGAAAGCGTATTATTAATTTTGATATAATTCACTAAAGGAATGACACTATAATTTTATGTAAAAGAATCTACTGTGTGATCGTTAGCATAGAAATAATAAAAAGGATATAATATTAGATAAAAAATTTAAAAAAGATAGTGCATGGACGTAACTAGGATTTTTTCAGAAATGACTTTTTATTAATTTTATTATCACGTAAACAGCAATTTTTTGCATCATTAAATTGCTTTTTTGATATTTTAAGCATAGAATATCTTCTTGTTCTTGCTTTTGAACAAGAAAAATATTAAGTTTTATAAATCACAACATTTATTTTTTTCCCTGAAAAAAGTATAGATAAAATACAGTTTTATTAAAAACGAAATATATAATTGTGAATGGAGTACTCATTAATATTTTAGTGCATATTCTATTTTACTTAAAAACCTTGCAAAAATTTTCTTCATGAAAATCGGACACTTTGTCAAAGTTAAAGCTCTAACTAGTGGAAGTTTCAAATATACATGATTTACATGAACATAACGATAAGAAAAACAAAATTTTATGTAATGATAAAAAATTTACTCAGAGTAAAAAAGTTACTTTTTTTATGATTAATAATGAAAAAATTTCGGGAAAGTTTGAACCTCCCCCTTCTCAGATATGTCCAAAAGATGTATTTATTGTAGTAGAAACTAATAAGCAATTTGCTTGTTTCTCTATTTATCAATCATTAAAGTTAAATTTTTTTATTACTTAATGCATTTCATGTTGTAGCAAAGCTATTTAGTAGTTCTCTCGCTTGTCTTTTTATAATATGTTTAATTATTTAAGATAATCACGAGTAATTATAGCCGCAAAGATAATTGAACAATTTTTTCATTGATCGCATAAATTAAATAATCATTGACAGTTTGATAAAAAGCAAAAAATGATTGCCTGTTTACCACCGTTTTTACGTAATAATAACACACCAACATGTATATTTATCTGTTGTTTCGCTGTTATACTGATTGTCTTTTTGAACGACCGAATGTCCTTTTATTGATAGATTGACAGATTCTTTGGACTCGACTTTTCCTGTATAAAAATATCGAGAGGTCACAATTTATTGTAACTTTCTGATTTTTTATATCATATACTTTGTAATTATGCATCGAATTAAAGTTAATTGAAAAGCAAACTTTATCTGGTATTAATGAAGAATGTAATATTTATTTGACTCTTTAAAGTTAATTTGTGAAGTATAAGTCCCTTGTCTAATTTCTTATATCTTTCGAAAATTAATACTTCGATATTTTCGCTAAGGAAATTGACTTTAAATTGGCCAAAAAATTTGTCATTAAAGACATCTGATATAGTTATGAGATATTTTGTATTATCATATATAATTTTTATCTATACAATTTTATATTTCTAAATAATTATTTTTAGACAATAATTATATATATATATATATAGAATGATTTTATTTTTATGCTGAAGATGAATGTAATATAGCATTCTCTTCTGATTGAATTCAAATGTATTTTCTTAGGCTAATATTTGTACTCCGTTTTTATTTTAAAGCCGTTTTAAGTAATGTCTTAAGATGCTAACTCTCTCTGATAAACTCTGTTTGATTCATGATATCTAAAATTTATATTTAAAACAATTTTAAATATAAGAATCGACTAAAAATACTGGCCTTTTCGCTGCATCAAATAAAATTTTTAAGTGACATATAATATTATAAAATCTATATGTAATACTATTATATACTTTTATTAATTTTGTATACAATTAAAAAATGTACAAAATTATATTTTTCTTATATTTTATTTTAGAGAAGTGTCATTTTTGAATGTTCAACTGGCATATTTAAATTTCATTTAGTTTCATATTATGGTACCACCTCACAGTAACCAATTTATAGTTTATCACTCACATAATGTATGTAATCGCGTTATTGGTAAATAAAAGTAATTAGACAGTGTGGGCGGTAATCCATCATAGTTATTATTTTACATGATTTATAGTTTTAATCATGAGTGCTTGCGTACTAAAAGTATCGGTTTACATGATTAACAATATCAACCACCAAATGATTAAAAAAAAGTATGATTTCATGTTTCAATTTGTTGCATCACGTAAGATTTGCCAGGGGAAAGTAATTGATTAACACATTCATGCGACATATCGATATTAAAGTTATCAGATTTTCAGTTGTGAGAAAGTCTTACAATAATGAGTTTAATTTCACAGTAGCTTCAAGGTTGTCGACAAATCATTCCATATGCTATCCAACGGCTATCGCTATGCCAAGACATCGAAATGCTTGTTTTCGGCAAAGAATCACCTTTGATAAATTGAACGGATATCGAACGTTAACATTATTATATTATAGGTCACAGTGTAAATTACAATTCACAAAGTGAAGACAAAACAACGCTTACTCGCCGCTCTCCAGGATTAAGAAGAATCGTAAACATAGTTGCATTAATATAAATTATCTCGGTTTTAATAAATTAGTATAAACGAATTTTATAGGAAACATAAATACCTACAAAGTACGTCTAAAATATAATTAACCAAGAACAATCACCTGGAGTGTTTTTTACATTCTAGTGTAGAAAAAATAAAGCTTACATTATAGTAGTTTCCTTTATAACAGTAATTTTATTATATACTGCGAAATTAAATATTCTTATTGTTTAACAAATAATCTTTTAATTTTTCTATTGCCCTACTGCGGTGAGAAATCTTATTCTTCTCTTCTTTCAGCAGTTCCGCGTAGGTTTTATCGTAGTCCAGCGGCTGAAAACAAGGGTCCCAGCCGAAATCCCTGGAACCTCGCGGACTTACAATAGTGCCTTGAGTTCGACCTTGAAATAGATGGACTTCAGAGTCTTCACCAGAACAATAACCGAATGTGCAGACCGCCTCCGCCGATTTGTCCTCAAATCCATAGAGCATTCTATGAAGACCTTCAGGGCCCAATTTCTCGAGGAACCATTTGATGTAAGGTCCCGGTAGACCCTTCAGCGCGTTGAAGCAGAGACATGTATCTTCGATGATCACTGGGCCCTTCACTAGATTTGCTGCGGCCCGACATTTGTCTCGACATATATCGTCTACTTCGCCCTGATATTCAGGCAGATCGATTTTCTTGCTCGTTATCCGTCGAGGAAACTCTTTTCCCAAAATAGCGATGAATTCTTCCAGCTTCTTCGCGTTGCCCGTCACGAACACTATGGGTAGCGACATTCTGCAACAAAAGACACATTAAGTATGGCGTATATTATTTAAAATTTTTTAATTTCTTTAGTAGATGTTACATCATTGGAAAAAATCCTTTCCTACTCTAGGATTAACTTTGCTCCGACTGACAACATAATACTGCAAATCAATATATCATACCAAATTCTGTAAAAAAAAATAGTTCAAACTACAATTTCTTTATCTGTAATATAAAACTCGATGAATTATTACAAAATGGTATAATTAAAAAAATATATATTCTCATGCAGATTTTCCTGTTTAGTATAATTCAAAATGCTTTAAATCATAAAGAATATAAATCAATTAACTGTTTTAATTTAACTATTCTTTGCAGAATATTTGATAAAAGATACAATATTTTATATTGGATTTCTAACTTCTAAATTAAAAATATTTCTGGCGAAAATGTTTCTTAGAATTTTTCATATAATTTTTTAGATTTCTAAAAATTTTTCAAAAGCTTTATATAATTTTATAATTTTTTAGAAAATTCTCAAATTTTTTAATACGAATTGGAACACTTTAGAAATGCTGAGAATCCATTTCAATCAATTTGAATCCATTCTCGTTTACTGGATTTGTAAATATTTTATAAATATTGTCTGTCTGGATTAAGTACGTGAGTTTTAAAATATTCGAAGATTTTTCATTCTACAATTTCCGAAAAAACTTATAGAATAGCTTTAATCAATTTACGTTAGAATAAGATCTCATTTATTTATTTGTTATATAATTTTATTGTAAATTAAATCTTTGTTTATTTTTCTCCTGATCTCGCGCTTTTTACATCTTTCAAGTTGGCAGCTCTTGGAGTGAATTATTCAGTGCAGTTCAGTGCAGAAGTATGCGTTTTGCATTGGTTATGTATGCTTGGCATGCTAGATTTCTATTATCACGAATTGTTTTCAAAATAATGTAAACGTCATGCAAACTACTTTTATTAGGCATACTTCTGATGCTGAAATAAACTTATTACCTTTTTAATTTAAGTATTTTTACGTTAAAATCTGTAGTCGCTTCTAACCAACAAAACCACTGTAGTCGACTCGTCGACTGTCGATGGTCGATGCGTCAAATATCGTTTTTTTTCGATCAAGCTGGCCAACTTCACTCGGATGAATCGTCAAAAGCACATCATCCTTGTTCACTAAACCAAATAGGAAATAGCCATTATTTATAATAGAAAATAATATAAATATAACGTAATATTTCATTTTTAAAATGTAGAATTACCTTCAATTATTTTATATCATACAAAATATAAATATTAGTGTTTTTTTCTCTCGCTGTGTATGGCGCTTCGACGAGCTTGACATCACTTGACATACAACACGCCATTCTTGTTATTTCCGAATAATCCTTGGCTGTTGGAGTAATGGAACAGTGTCTGAGGTTCTGAGTGTCAGTTAGTATAGCGGTATACATTGTTGTGGGTTTATCCAAAAATGCCGAGTCAAGAGGTTGCAACAACGAAAGTTGTAGTCCATCCGCTGGTGCTATTAAGCGTGGTGGACCACTTTAATCGCATGGGAAAAATCGGAAATCAAAAAAGAGTGGTCGGTGTACTCCTGGGCTGCTGGAGAGCCAAGGGAATCTTGGACGTGTCGAACAGCTTTGCAGGTTAGGATGTAAACACGTTATGATCTTTCTTAAATCGTTCGTATTTGAAGTCAAGCTGTTCTGCTTTCATTAATGCGCCTAAATGCACAAGAAATAAATGTCCTTATCTTTGGAGCTAAATGCAATATAAAGAGATAAATCAGATAAATGTGTGTTTCAGTACCCTTTGATGAGGACGACAAGGACAAAAGTGTATGGTTCCTTGACCATGATTATCTTGAAAATATGTACGGAATGTTCAAGAAAGTTAATGGTAAAGATCTATGTATAGTTCGTGCAAATCCTGTTGGTTTTATTTGGAGCAAAAATTCTGATTGTGATATTTTATGTTGATTCTTAGCTCGCGAGAAGGTAGTAGGCTGGTATCACACTGGGCCTAAGCTACATCAAAATGACGTTGCCATCAATGAACTAATAAGAAGATATTGTCCTAATTCGGTTTTAGTGATTATCGATGCCAAACCAAAAGATCTTGGACTTCCTACCGAGGCGTATCAAGCAGTTGAAGAAGTACATGATGTATGTCTATATATTATATTATCTACTGTCTGTTTAAAAAAAATGAACATGTAACAAGAATTTTTTTGTAGGATGGTTCTCCTACCTCTAAAACTTTCGAGCATATTCCAAGCGAAATTGGAGCTGAAGAAGCAGAAGAGGTAGGAGTGGAGCATTTATTGCGAGATATCAAAGATACTACAGTTGGTACCCTCAGTCAAAGAATCACAAATCAATTACTTGGCTTGAAAGGACTTCACGAACAAATTCGAGAAATTAGAGATTATCTGCTTCAGGTATACACTCTTTGATAGAAATCACTTTTTATATTAATATTGTCGAAAGGTTTATTCAATTAAATTTTTTTTTCTAGGTTGGCAATGGAAAATTACCTATAAATCATCAAATTGTTTATCAGCTTCAAGATATCTTTAATTTATTACCAGATATGACTCAAAGTAGCTTCGTCGATTCGTTATATGTAAAGACAAATGATCAGATGCTGGTTGTATATCTAGCAGCATTAGTTAGGTCTATAGTTGCATTGCACAATTTAATTAACAATAAGCTAACCAATCGTGACGCTGAGAAAAAAGAAACAGATGGAAAGAAGGATACTAAGAAGGAAGAAAAGAAAGAAGAGGAGAAGAAAGGTGAGGAAAAAGCAAAAGCTAAAAGTCAGTGATCAGGGAATTTCTGAGCTTGCTCCAGTTGAGACTGTTAAAGTTGAAGACAATTAATAACTTTGTGTGTAATAGTCAAGTCTGTTCACTATTTGTACAGAATGATATCCCACTTACAAAAAATAACAATTTAAATGTATTAGAAACAGCAAATTGGTTCCTGAATTGTTCTGGCATAATTTTGTGAGTTTTTAATATATTAGGCGCAAGAAAAAAAAATAACTCAACACTTCTGTATTTTGAATGTAATAAATGATGTAGTAAATATATCGAAAAATTTAGGATTAAGACATTTTTACAAAATATTGTAATCATTATAATATTTTCAGTGTTTTAATTAACAATCCGTTAATATAAATGATAGTATTCTATACGAAGCACAGTTATTTATTTTCTCGATTTCATCCATTAATTAACAAGTAACAAGCAGTCAATGTGTATTCTTTTAAACTGCCTTAAGCGTATCGCTTAAAATTTAAGTTTCAATTAACATGTGTGATAGATATAGATCATGTATTTTTAGGAAATGCAAGTCATTCTATTAAGAGAAAATATTACATTAATAAAAATAATCTTACAATTATATATATATATATATATATATCGTTTTATTAATTTATCATTGATATTGAAACATTTTCTATTTATACTTTTTATCAAAAGAATATCTATACAAAAAAAGCAGATATGTATACGCATGATCTTAATTCTTGTACATGTTTCGGGCGGAATATAGATGTTTACAAATTTCTTGCATTGTATACATAATATGATTGAATATGTATGATTTATGATTTGGAACATTCACCACAGCATTTATTAACAAATGTTACAGTATATTTTATCTCGTATGATACAACGATTAATTTGTCTGTGAAAAAATGATCTAATCTCCAAATCTTTATATCAGAATACTGAAAACCACAAGCAAAAGAAACCATCGATAGATATCGATCTTCGCAGCACTGCTGTAAGCTATGCCTACATAAGGCCCTACATTTGTGTCATTATAATGCTGGAAGTACCAATTGAAAGGACCGTTGTCTATTACTTTGGCTTCATCGTCGATGACGAACACATCGTTCTGGTTTTCGGTCGTCGTCTTGTCAATCTCGCTTCTCTGAACAGCGCTGGCGATCAACTTCTGTTTCTCTTTGGATTGTTCGGTACTGTAGCTGATGTACGGCGAAGCGACCTTGGTTATTGTAGATCTACCAAGCGGACGTAAATTTACGGATCCTAAAGACGGTACTAGTCCGCCCGGAATCAGAAGCGCGGACAAAGCAGATGCCTCCGTTCCTCGAGAAGTCATAGTTGTTTCTTTGGGCCGTGGATTCGATGTAGAGGACGTTAAGGGTGCTGAGAAGTGCGAAATCGGTTCTGCATCCGTTTCTGTCACAATATCCAAATGGTCTGCAGTAAATAAAACAATATTTTTTTATTAGATATTTTATCTGGACTATGATACGAAAAATTTAACTTTCTTGACAAATTAAATTTTAACAGTTAAACCAACAATGAAATCAGCTTTCAATTAATTAAAAATAGTTTACTTTAATAGAAACTTAATTACATATCTGACAACGAGGGTGAAGAAATCTCATAATAAAATGTGCGCATGTGGAACAGTTTAAAGTTCCAAGCAAGAACAGTTAAACAGTTAAATTTCATTATTAATTTTTTTTTATTTAAATATAAACTTACCAGGTTTCTCATGGGAGTTAACTGTACTGTTTAAAACAGTTGGATCACTTTCATGTTCAGATATTTCTAAATTCCAATCTTTAGATCCGTCTTCTTTTGACGGTGCTACCTCCACCGCTGCAGTTACAGTTTCCTTAGTAATTGTAATTTTTTTCGTTTCCGTTGTTACTGATTTTGGTGTGGTCCAAACTATTTTGTTAGCGACTTCCATCTGCGGCTTCTCTATGAATTTAATGTCTTCCGTATTTACTTCTAAACTTTCGCCGTCATAAATTTCGGTGGACACTGATGTTTCGTGAGCTTCTTGCGATGAGTCTTCCTCTACGATTATTGGCACGCTATTTTTCACTGCGTTTGATGCATTAAGGCTAAAAAAAAGTTTAAAGGGTTAGCTGAATGTAAGTATCGGTATAACAGCATTAGATTTAAAGCAGTTTAAAATACCATTTTTTGAAATCTCTAAATCGTCTTAATTAAATTAAAAAAATACTACATATGAACTTTATTTTTTATTAGGATTATAAAAAAATTTTTTGTCTTAATTAAAAAATCTGGAAAATATGTCTTATCTCAAGCTCTTCCTAGAAAACAAGCTGATGTTATTTATCATCGAATTTTAACGTTAAACATTGAAGACATTTTGATGTTCAAACAGTGACATATAATAATAGCTTAATTGTTTGCTGAGATGTTAAATTTAGAGGGTTGTATCGAAAAAAAAAAAGAATAATTTGAACCACCTGATTCTATTGACGTTGGACAAAATTTTGCGAGACTCAAAACTCGTTGATCGAATGACTGTCGATGTAGTGGGTAGGTCTTCTTTTTCTCGGAAGCTTATCCGCGGTTTCCCGGTTCTGGGGACAATTTTTTCCACCTTGGTCACTGTGCTATTTCCGCTTTTTCGAAGAACAGAACGTTCTTGTACCGATGTATTGCTTACATTCAACGATCTTGAAGTATTTTCATGCTTTGCGTGTTTCTCATATGTCAATCTAGGATCGGCGATCGGCACGAAACCGCTTTGGCTGCGCGGTAGAGGCACGAAACCACCTCTATGAATTTCTGGTTCCGTGGGTGGAAAAGATCTGTAACGTCCTCGGCCGGGTCTATCCGACGACGACGATGATTCCGATGAGGATTCCTTTCTCTCTGCCTTTCTGGCCGAATGTCCCCACAGATTGAAGTTCAAATTCGGTAGACCAATCGGTAGACCGAAAAAGGTGAAGCCGGAACTGCTGGGTGACGGTGGCACAGGATTTTTCTTTATTGATGACGTGGTGTTCTTCTGTACTTGAGGTTTCTGTGATGGATGAATGATCTTCACTGTCTGGGTAGGTGCACTAATAGTAGTAGACACGCTGGGCAGCAACGTACTTGTGTCGCTTTCGTTCATGTCCTGATAATCTATGTATTGGTACAAGTAATCAGAATCTTGGGAAACGGAAGGCTTTTGCGTCGAAAAATCCTTTAGATTCATCCACAATGGTATTGTCTCTGTAATCCCAAATGCTGACAATTTTTAATGTAGTTTAATAAACAATAATATAACATAATTTGTTTGCCAGAATTATATATATATATTTTTTTCTTTTGGATTTATAAATTCCAAGTATATATAATTCAAGTGCCATTTACTTTTGAAAGAATTTTTTTATAAAAAATAAAATATAATTAAAAAATAATATAATATTTAATTCACTAGTAATAAAAAATTTATGTCTTTGGGCTGTTAATTAATTTATTTTATTTAGATCACTCGTAATTATTTACCAGATGAAGAAACTGAAGGAGTCGCAACATTAATCATTTCAGCCTCGCATCCTGGATGAATCGGTTCCACATATCTCTCACGCTGGCAATCCTGTCGCGATAATCTGAGTTCTTTGAAAAGAGAGCCGTCAGCGCATCTAGGACCCTCTGTGGAAGCCTGCTGTAGCCATCCTCGCAGCCAAAGCATACCGCAAGAACAGGACAGTGGATTTCCTTTCTCAGAAATGAGAGAAAATATAAATATAAAAAATTTTACTTTTGCAGCTATCAACAGATGATTTTAATAAAAGAAATTAACGTGAATTATTATTTCATTCTGACGTCAATTGATTTAATTCTTCGGAGTTGTCGCAAAAATCTGTAACAGTTATTGATGCTACGTCTATAAGATCTATTTTAATTCATGTTAAAAGGTATTACTTAATTATAATTGCAATCCGCAGAAACAAATTAATAATAATAATCAATGTTACATCAATGTTATAATTTTCTACTCAATAATGTAACTGTTATATACAACATGTATATATTACGTTAGGTATGTACATTCATATTATTAAGTAAGAAATTATAATGATGTAATGTTACTATTAGTTTGCGTTTCACGGAAGGAACCATAATGATATAACTCATATAAAAAAGAATGAATACTAAGTATATTTAAATAAAAGTAATCCAAATTTGATATACAAAGAAAATTGAATTGTATGATATTTTTATCAAAGAAATTTATAATTGGTTCAATAGATCCATTAGTTCCGAAGAATTAAATATGACTTTTTATATAATTTTCATTAATTTAATCGATACTATCAATTACCGTCGATATCTAAGACAGCGATGTTCGATCGCAGCCTTTTAAAAGTGTTTTCGGAGACCGCAGTCATTCGATTGCTTCGCAGACTCAATACCCGCAATCTGGGCATATCATCGAAAGGTGAACCGTGCACGGCGCAAATCCGATTGTTGTCCATCTGTAAGCAGAAAGGAGAACAACTGTAAGGCGGCTATGTAAAGTGGTTTAGCATCCCTAATTAACGATGCAGGTATACGAATAATTGCTCCGCCAGCAGAACGGTTCGTCTCGCACCACGGTTCACGCAGGAGTTTCACTCTCGACGAGAAAGTATTCTTATTAGCGAAGACTCTCGTTGTTTTATACGTGATATTTTGCAAATTAATTCGGATAAATTGTTCATAAATTGTACTGCAATTGTTTTCAATTTCTGACCACGATGCAAAAAAATACTTAAATGATATGAAAACGCGCATAATATTCTTATCTTTTAAAATCTCATAAAACTCTGAAATTTTCGCTATAATACCTTTAGTTCCACCAGCCACTCCATAGCTGCTAGACTCTCGCTAGAAACTCTGGATAATCGATTGTAACTGAGATCAAGAACCTCTAACGAGTGAAGGCTCTCCAGACCGACGTACTCCAAGTCCGGTAGGTGATTGTGACTTAGATTAAGGAAAAGTAAGTGTGGTACGTTAATGAAGGCATTACTAGCGATTTCCTGGATCAGATTCTCCTGAAGTTCCGCGCTCTGTAGCAGCGGTAATTCGGTGAAAGTGCCACTGGGGATGGACTACAAAATCATGTACATTACATTAGATCTCCATTTATTAGCTTAATATATTTATAAAACTTATTAAATATAGAAATTAAATAATAACGCGTAGTATGAATTTTTAATACATTCTGAAATTTTTGTATTATAACAGCTTTTGAAACTCTCCACTTGTATTTGATAAAATGTACAACAAAGATGCTTTGTCTAAACTGTTTAAAGCATCTTTAATACTAATCTGAAATGACTTATTCTACAATTGTGATTGATCGTGAAACTATATTATTACCTGTAATCGATTTCTGCCGAGTCGGACGGCCTGCAACTCCGGTAACGCTCTGATTGCGTTTCTTTCGATCACCCTGAGATCATTGTTTTCCAGATCGATCAGGGATAGTCGCGGTAATCCATCGAACGCACCTTCCCGCAGCTCACGTATATGATTTCTAACCAGTTTCAACTCCAACAAGGACGATAGGCTGCTTAACGTTTCCGGAGATAGGATGTTCAGCTTGTTGAAGCTCAAATCGAGGACCCGTAGAGCCGTTAACCCGTGCAGCGATCCGGGTAACTCGGTCAAAGTATTGTGCGACGCGTACAGTTCACGAAGGTCTCTGTAATTGACAGTGATGTTATCATTTTGGGGGAGTGGGATATTTAAACAAATCTTTTCTCAGAGTAAAAGTACGAAAAATGTACGAAAGATCGGAACTTCCTTTTAATTTCTTTTATGGCATTATTTATAACATTTTAAACAAAAGCATATTTGAATCATTTATTATGAATTTATCAATTCAAATTTAATCGTAAATTTATATGTATATAACATGGCTTGGATATTAATAGATCTGCTAAATCTAGGAGAAAACTATGATGTCATTAATCATCATTAGAAAATGCCTAATTTGCATTTCAAATTTAGATTTAATTAAAGCATATATCTTTTGCATTAGATTAATTCATATCTTTTGGAATACTTTGTGTTTGTTCGACGTGATCAAGTTAACTTGATGGATGAGATTAAATAAAATCGCGTATAAAATCCAATGTCAGATTACTGTCAAATTAGTCGACGCGCCAGGCCGATGCTATACAACGTTAAGAAAGAGATATTAACGTGTGCACGAAGAACTTTCTAGGTACCAAAAGAGTGATGCAACTACGTAACTACGAGTGAAACTATTTTTCCACTATAATACGAAACTGCGAGGTATACAATATACAAAAGAAGGAAAAAATTGATTCTATTATCATAAACGTGATACATTATAAAGTTTTGGTAGTTAAAAACGTATAGTGAATTTTGATACTTTCTATGCACATGATTTAATTGTTTAATACATATAAAGGATGACAAAAAAGTTTGGTCACAAATGTGTTTGACAATTTCATTAATAATATTTACAAAAAAAATCTTAAATTACACTACTACTCAGGTAGTAAGCTGTCATTTATTGTCATTTTAACATTAAAAATAATATTACTTTGCTATCTGAGTGAATTTAATAAACACACAAAACTTTATTACACAAATTTTTTTGTCATCCTGTACATGAAAACAAGAAGAAAATATCATATAATATATAAATTGCACATTCAGTTATAAGTTCAAGTATATATTTTATTAGATATATATTATTATAAAGATCGTGTTATATGTATTAAAATTGTTGATTTTCTTGTATTACCTGGTATTAGTAAAGGTGGCATGAGGTATTTGTGCGAGATTATTTCTGCTCAAATCAATTCTTTGCAGTCTCGTGTTCTCTTGAAAAATATCTGGTCGCAGAACCTCCACTCGATTACCCCGAAGATTCACGTCCATCAACGACTTTAATGGTCGGAAACTTCGGCCGTGTAACGTGACCAGCCGGTTGCATCTTAAGTCTAGCTGTTCCAATCCCATGAGTCCGTCGAAAACGCCATCGTCTAGAAGTCTTAGGGTGTTGTAGCTTAGATTCAATTTTTTCAAATTCGGTAAGTCAGCCAGAGTATCAGGCGAAATTCTGTCAATCCCATTCGAGCTTAAATCCAACGATCGTAGAGCAGGTAGAGCTAGATTCTGAGAGGACACGGTTGGTAGAGCGACAATACGGTTCTTTTGAATGTGAAGATGTTCGATGTCTTTCGGCAGACCAGGGACTACTTCCAGCATACGATTCAAACCGATGTCCAACTCGTATAAGTTTGTCAGGTGTCGGAAGGTTAAAGGATGAATGACGGATAAGGCATTTCCGGAAACATTGACGTGCTCCAGCACCGGTGTGCCCAGAAAAGACTCGGGTTCGATGAGTCCTATAGCGTTACCGCTAAGATCAAGTCGCCTGAGATTTGGCAGATTAGTAAACAGGCGTGGTTCTATGTGACGAAAGTAGTTCTCTGATAAATCTAGACCCTGAAATTACCGGTGTTACATAGACGTCGATAAATTGGCATTATAATACGGCATATTCAGGCTAATTTGATTGCTTATAACTTTTATAAAAATGAACACATTATAATTTCTTTTTAAAAACGTCAGACATTAAAGAATTTAACGATATCAAGCAAATGTATAATGTATCTTTATTTTAAAAACAGTTATATATAAGCATTGGAAAAAAAGCCGGATATGCCATATTAAAACAACATTTAAGGATTAAAAGAGAATCGAAGCTAAATTAGAAATTAATCAATTACTGAAGATTAATAAATAATTGTATAAAATTCATGACTAATATTTAAAGAATTAACAGACACTTTACTTTTAACGCTGGCAAATTCCAGAAGGGAGTTTCCAGTAGATTCGATAGGGAATTGTTCTTCAGCCTGAGTTCCCTCAGCGCTGGCATCGCCGTGAACGTTTCTCTTTGTAAAAATGCCAGCCTGTTATGATTAAGATGAAGCCTTTCCAAAGTGGGATGGCCTCTTAGAGCACCGAAGGGTATTTCCTCCAACTGATTGTGACTGGCGTCTAGGAACTTCAGCCTTGGCAGAGCCTCAAGCACCGATCGTATCTCCGCTACGTGACTAAGGTCATTATTGATCAGCCATATTTCCTCCAACGCGTTTCCTATTCGTTGCGGAAAGAATTCCGGATGAATGCGATAAATCAGATTATGATTCAGGTCCATGGACTTGAGGGCTGGTACTCCTTGGAAAGCACCGGCGAATATCTCGGTGATGTGATTGCGTGACAGATAGAGACGTGATAAAACGGTAAGATCGACAAAAGAGCCTTCGCCCAAGCGATTGATGCGATTTCGATCCAGACGTATCACTGACAGCGACGGGAGATCCATACACGCACGACCGACCATACCAGCGTCAATTATGGCGTTTCCAACCAACGAGATCTCCTTGAGTTCTGGTAGATTGATCATGGCTCGTGGATGAATCCAATGGATTCCAGAATCAGTGATGTTAATCAGTTCTAACCGAGGCAGACTTCGAAGAAGCCCAGCCTCTAGTCTAGTTAGTCTGGGGCTACCCAGCACGTGTAACTGTTCCAAGTTGGGAATGTCTCGGAAGTTCCTTGGGACGAGTTCTAGCAAGGCTGGAGAGTTGATCTGAAGATACCTTAGTTTCGGCAGACCAGAGAATCTCGGCAGTCGCTTCATCACGCGACTCTGCAATGTCATCGCCTCGACACCCTGCAAGTTTTCCAGACTGTCTACAGGTAGAGATCGCAGATCGGACTCAACGATAAATAGTTCCAGCAAGGAGTCGTGTAGACAGCCGGAGGATACCCTTTCGAGACGATTATTCCGCAGCATCAAGCGCAGAACTCGTAAAGTTGCGAACACCTTGCCAGGTAGACTGGGCAGGTTGTTATTTTCTAGAATCAGCTCGTCTACCGGTCGGTCCATATAGTGACTCACTGCCTGCAGACCTTCCAGTACCTTTGGTAACTCGCTGTGGCTACACCTGTGCGAATTTATAGCGTTCAACATTGTTTATGTAATTCTCGGGATTACATATCTGACCGTCTAAACTTGCCATATCTGAACCTCCATATCGCGTATGGAGCATCTGCATGGCAGTATCCTCTCTTGAAGCGGACATCCGTAATCTGGATCTAACTGGGCACCGGCACCGATGAAACGGAGTGCCAGGAGCCAGCCGATTATCAAGAGCCCATCGCCCTGCGACGACCTGACCATCGCGCATTGGGACCGTAGTTTACGATCGCGAGTACCAGTTCCGCATTTTCTGAAATACACGTGCATTTGCACGCGAACGAACGAATATGAATTTTAAAGGATAAAAAATCTAACATTAGAAAGATGTGAATGTAGCTCTTTAATTAGAATATGCATTTTACACGTTGAATAGAATAAAATAAATTAGAATAAAATCTTTTTAAATCGTGTTAATTTAGACTGAAGGCTTTTTTAATCTCTTTCAGGTCTGTCACGAGTTATCAAGTCATTTTTACATTTATGGTGCAATTTGGCACTAAATGCAATTTGTTGCTAAAATACTCATTAAGGAAATGATAACAGTAATAATGTCGCATTTCAACATCTCAGGAGTTACGTAGTGTTTTTGCGAGATAACGAATGCGTGATTAAAATTAAGAGAAATCTCGCTCGTGAAACAACTACTGATTAGTAGGATTTTAAACGTTAAAAGCTTTTGGATGTCACGATACGCCTCTATATTTTGAGCGCGATGCCACACACTGTGTACGCATGTACACACGTCACGGTCGCAGACGACAAAATTGATGTCTCGTACCGTAAGCGAAGTTAAAGACCGCTAGGACAATCATTGTCCGTAATAATTGTCGTCGCGCGAGCGCGCTTCTGATGTATAAAGTGATGACCGATGAATAAAACTGGAGGGTGAACGGATTAAGATTAAAAATTCGCACTTTAAAGACAGAGAAAGTTTGGGGACATTGTAATATTTTGAGTAAACTGTATGTTGAAGTACTTTGTTGGATAACATTTTTATGTGCTGACAAAGTGACATAAAATCAGATATGTATAATTGTATGTATTGTAATTATACAAATATATATACAAATATACATGTACATACATATGTGAAATTAAGTTAAGACATAGCATTTGTTTCTATTCTCTGCTGCATATTATTTGCTTTTGTTACTACTGCGTAATATTTTGAGGTAACATTTTGCGTAATTATTATCGCGAAAAAAAAGTAACTATCAATTTACGCAAACTTGTGTATTTTAATAGAAAGACAAAAGCGTTCACCAAACATCCTGTCATGCAGAAAAACGTAGATTTCGTAATATGCCAGCCTTTAGGATGAAACAATCGGGCGGCCTGAAAAACCATTCGTACGTGAATAATGTCGATATAGCGCGATCCACGATAAAACGAATCTAAGTTGCATTGTACGTGTTGCGTTAACAAGATCTGCCTTGATATATCTGTTTCCGCATCTCAAGACACTTTCATAGGATTGAAGAAATTGAACTCAAATAATAGAATATAATTGTTGCAAAAATATGCTTTCTAAAACAAAAATGGGAGCTTTTGCATTTATAATACATTTATTATACATTTATTATACATTTAAACGAAAATACATTTACATGTATATTTAATATATCCATCTATGAAAAATATCTTTTCGAATATTTTAACGTTTTTTAATAAAATTAAAAATCGAATTTTTTGCATTTTCTCAATTCGTCACACTCCTTAATAAAGGGATAAACGTTTATATAAAAAAAAGTGAAAATATTCGGAAAAACGATTCTAATAAATGGATATGCTAATTATACGTGTAAACGTGTTTTCGTTTAAACGTATAATAGCGAGCCCTAAAATAAATTCGTAATATAACATCGAAACTGATTACGTTTAGAGGTAGCAATAAAATTACAATTATGCAGAATGAGTCACATGCTTAATTAACAGAGCACATCATTTATTGTACCCGTTACTTTTTAGCTATGCTCCTTTTCTTCTCTCCTTCTTTGTACTACTAATTCTCAGATAATAATCTCTTTTTATTTGAATAATTCATTACATATTATTCTTATTGCCGTTTTCTGCGATTTTATTTACGTATTCTCGTTATCTTCGTATGTATATATTGACGGTTATGTATCTTATTAAAGATTTCTTCAAGTTCTCTTAAGTACTAAAGCAGCGCGTTAATGCTATAACTTCGTCTTTATGTATTATTTACTCTTAAAGACTTAAGACGTTTTTTACAAAAATATCTTTGAAATGTCTCATTTTCGGACACGTGTATTGTCTGGGTATAGTATAAGAATAATACTATATGTAATGAATTATTCAAATAAAAAGAGACGTCTAAAAGGCATCTTTAAGACTTATGTCTTATGTCTTGATTTCGAACTTTATATTATCTGGATTAATAAAGATGAAATATTGAAAAATACTGCCACTGGTTTCTCGCATAACTCGCACAATAAATTGTCTTCCAATGCCATTACATTCATTACAATGAGCTGAATTTTGATCAAACAACAGCGTTTGTTTGGCCTCAAAGAGGTATGGCTGTAATTTTAGTGAAAGTGATACTCACTTCCTTGATATTTCGCCGTCAGTGACCTCAAGCGTACATCTCATTTTCTATCGCAAATGCTAATTTTATGTCATTATGCAACTGCATAAGGAAGACTATACTGTTTATATATCATAGATTGTTCATAGTAAAAAAAACATTAATAAATATCAAGCAGTGGATTTTTGGCAATCTATTTTAAATAAGATTTCTAATGTTTTCTAAAATGTTCTTTCATATATCACAATTTTTAAATGTGTTTATATGTATAATATATGAAAAATGAATTATTTCCACAAAAGCTGTTTTTATATTATGTTATCAAGATTATTAAATTGCTGACATTAATGTGTATCAATGCTCTTATTGCCTTCCTTTTTCTTATCTACAACGTATGTGAAACAAGGAGGGCAGTAGATGTGAACATCGACACATGTCAAGTCAATTACAGCCAGAAATAAACTTCTACAAAAAAGAAATTTATTTTAAGAATAAGAAATTTATTTATTTAAAGAAAGTTACGTATAATGTCAATCTTTAAACTTTTACGGTTGTATTTATAAGATTTATATGTAAAAATATTTGAATACATGTTATTCAAATATAACGCACGAATTACTGTGTTTTATTGCTTCTCTTTTATTACTCTCAATTGCTTGTTATTTTATTTATTTAATTTCTTTAAACTTTTTTGTTTATAAACTTTTATTTACCTTCTATATCAGCAGTATTCGCCAAATCAGAGTCTTACTTCTGAAGAACTTTACGTTTATCAGAAAAAAATCCACCAAAAAAACTAAATTTGATTTTTGTAAATTATTTGCACTCGATTCTTACACACAAAACGAATAATATATATTTTTTACGAGGTCACGTGTGCGCGCACACACACACGTCTTATCTTTTTCAACGTCTCTCCGGTCACGAGTACAGCTTTTCGTGATCTCGTTACGTACTAAATGCACTGAAGAAGCTGTTCGCAAAAGCGTGGTGGCCTGCACAAACTTGAGGGGAGAAGATGACGGTGCCATGGCGTGGGTGATGGCGAGAGGGACGGGAAAAGAATTGCGAAGTGCGTGTCCAGCCACCGTGAAGACACGCTTCCAGGAAATTCTTCCCTTTCCCCACAAATCTCACCGATCGCCGAATGGTATAATTCGGCATCGGTAAAAAATCATCTTCCCTTTCGTTTTCCGCGTTGCACGCATGGTGAAGCAACCGAGGTCGATTGCGCCCCGACTGACTTCGCTCGAATAAATATGTGAAAACAGGAAGGAAATCTAAATAAACAAGTAAAATATCTATGTGAGTCTTTATGGATGTTAATGCGTAAATTAAATATTCATAACGCGATAGATATAATTCGCATAGATACATTTTACGAATTGTATTTATCGCATTATGAATGTTTAATTTACGCACCGTAGAGGATCATAAACCGGTACTCATAGTCGGTTCTTGTTTCAAGACCGTCTTAAGTAACGTCTTAAAACGCTAATGCGGCTCTCTGATCGGTTCGTGACATCTCAAGACCGAACTTAAGACGGTTTTAAATATAAGATCTGACTATGAATACCGGTCATAAACATTTTACTTCAAGGTGCCTCTATATAATTCGCAAATCGCAAAACCATTCTTCAGAGGAATGACTATGATTGGCCAATTCCATAACATCGATATTATAAATTTGGCGTAAATCGAGTCATGTAAACGTAGTCATAGCTACGTAAACGTAGTTCGTAAACGCAAACGCAGAATGAAAATTTGCATGTTTTTTTCATTGTGGTGGTGTGTGTGTGTGTGCGGTTGGTTTCCATCTGTGTGTATCTTGCGTGCGGTTTTCGTCATTCTGCGTCAGCATTTGCGAACTACGTTTTGCGATTTGCGAATTATGTAGAGGCACCCAATTTATTCTTGGAACCCAATAAAAAAAATGTTACTATTTTATTTGTTTCCATTCAAGAAGGAAATGTTCAATAATTCAACTGATTTCGAATTATCAATATTTTTGAAAATAAACAGCTATTATTTTTTTTATTTAACCATGTCCGCGTGTGAGACATATTGATTTCTTAATTACGATTTTTCGAAATCAGAGAATTTAAAAATGTTTGTTGTGGAATTTTTAATGGTACGCGTTATACGTATTTCTTAAAGTTCTATTTTCTAAGGGTAAAAGACATTAATTTTAATGAAATATATATGTATTTCCATATGAAATATATATAGGTAGAACACGGAGTCATATTTAAGCCATAATCACAGAATATCATCATGACGTCTTATTTAAAAATTGATTTATAAGTGATGAATGAGATCATGATGATATCGTCATGACTTCTGTGTTCTATTTAGGATATATATTATAGATTTGCAATGCTATCGTTGGAAAAGTGGAGCTGCCATAAAATATGCTTAAGATAATTAAGGAAATATATTAACATTATTTATCTATATATGTTAAGAAAATTGCATACGCTCAGAATTATGAAGTTAAAGACTTGCACTTTCTGTATTTATAATCGTAGCTATGTTCGATGGTTAATGAATCGCGTAGTTCTTTTACATGCTGTTACCATGTTGTTGCGATTGCAGTCTGATATCACTGGCACTAGTAAACTGGCTGGAGTAAATAAACAATGATTGTAAGTTTGTTCGCGTTACTTGAAATCCTCAAATAAAATATTTGTACACTTAAAACAAAATAAATATACTATATATTCTGGCAAAGATTCTGAATGCAAAAAATGCAAGCAACACGAATAAATCTTATATCTAACAAATAAAATTTGAGTTAAATATCACAGTAATCTGTACTATTTTCCATAATGAACCAGTGATCCAAAAAATATTGGCTATAAATATCATTAATTTCTATAAATATCTGTATAACTGTGAATTTTTTCTTTTTATGGAACATTTCATTATATCTTATGAAAATGTGTATTAAGTAAAATCATTGATTCTGTGATTAAAATTCCCAAGGCTTTAGCTCGCGTATCGATAAATGAATCAAACATTCTTTTACAATCTCGATATTCATATGGCATCTACGAGTGACTTATTTACCTCCTCGCATTTTTATTTTCGTTATGTAGGACTAGGCAATAAACCGGTTTTGGATCGTACGATGAAAAAATTGCCTCACTATTGGTCTGCGTTAACCAAGTCTCCTTCGATTACCTCAAACAATATATATACAATGTTATAGGTAAATAAATTCAGTAAAAATTTCTAAATTCGAATCTCAACTCGATTTTTTTAAAAAACACAAATTTTACAGTACACATTTAAGAAAAAAATATAAAATACGAAAATACAAAATTGTATGTTTAAATATTATTAACATAATTTAAATATTGTTAAAAATTAAATTGAACTAAAAATAAGTAGTACTATAAATATAATAGCCATGACAAAATAGTCAATAAAATTAAATTTAATGGTGTTTATATAAATATCACTGTGAATAAAATTTTGTAATTAAAATAAGTATAATTTCAACGATAGGTGCCTCCTTCAAAAGAACATAATCTTTATGATGTTGTCAAATGAGTTTGCATACAAAGGAAAAAGATTAAGAAATGTTTAAAGTTCTTTTCGTAAAGACTCGTTTACATTGAGATGTGAGCAGAAGTGCAACTATATTTGGGGTATATATACGCCACAGTTTATTCTTTTCACGAATTCTTGCGGAAATATTTTTTGTTTTACACTGATTGATAAAATATAGCATGTCTTGCATTGATATGAAAATCTTGAGTGTATCTCTAATCTTCTGCGAGATGTGTTTTTGGGAATTTTAAACTGGAATCAGAGATAACGGATACGGTGGAAATTATTTGAATATTTTTAAAGCAATTTGGAATCTTGTGCAGCGGAGAGAATAGTATATATAACACATTTCAGTATATATAACATTTAAGAAATAAATTGGAGATGCAGTTTGTCTATATTTTAATAAGTATGATAAACTTTTGCTTGTCTGCAATATATTTTTTCCGTGTGAAGGAGCCTTTAAATATATTAGTGAGACAGCATCTGTGGTCTAACTGGTTTTGAAAATGGACTGTGATATAATGTACAATCATTAGTCGAGTTTCCAGTTGTTTATCGACCACCAACGGGGAAAGATTAAATTCTTAAGTTCTCTACGAAGTTTCTTAATAAAGTCATTTGGGTTGGACAGTGAATATTTTTAAATAGTGCAAACAGAATATCTTCCTTTCTCTTAATATAATATTTTGTTGTGTAAAAATCGTTTACAATTAGATAGAAAATAGAAACTTAGATAGAAAGACCGATAAGAAGAACAATATCGAAACAAGATTTTTTATCTTTTCGAAACTCTTGGTGCATTGCTTTTTTGAATAATGTTGTGTAAAAGTGCTACTCGATTTTCCTGTTATTTTACGAGAAACGTTCGAAGAGACTTTCACGTAACCATCAATCCTCTTCGTAAGATAATCAAGGAATCTGGTAACGTTGTTGAGTCCGTCAATACCGGAAATGCAATTAAACCTCCACGAATACTAATAACAGGTAAGTAATTAAATAACATTTAATGAGGTAATTAAACAACATTTTTTTTTTCGCTAAAACTTGTTCTCGCTATTAGCATATTTTACATAATTCAACAATTAAAAACAAAATATCATAAGATCACACGTAAATACACAACTATGTAAAATAACGAAAGAGCTTTATTGGTCTGAGCTCATACATATTAATATTTAAATAGTATTTTAATTCTGCAAACTGCATGCCGAAATCATTTTCAACTTTGAAACGTAATTCTGAAAAGAACTGGGATATTACAAATTAAATTGACAAGCAATTTACTGATGTTAATAAGATCTTAGCGTCCCTAACAGCACAGGGAATCTCCCGAGGAGCTACTCACAAAATGAGGCAGTCAAACATTCTTCATTGAAATCAAGAAATCATCTGAAATCGAACAAAAAAACATCGTCGTACGCTCGGTCGCGCGTCTCGAACATTCTGTCGGAAAACAAATAAAATCACTTTGCAATCATATTGAAATAACCATAAATACAAGAAATCGGAAATCACTTTCGTAGGTGAGTACCCCCTCGGGATCTCCTGTGGACGTTCGTATGTCCATTGAACATCCTAAGGACATCCTCAAGATGTATCCCGGAAACGTGTGATTATTAGGGATTACTTAGTTCTGTATCGTGTATGTACATGCAGTCTTATGACACTTTGTTTATTTTATATATCTTTACCAAACATTCCTTACTATAGGCGATTTTTGGTGTGCTTCTGGTATAGCAACCAAAAGCAACCGCAGTTGGGGCTATCTTTGTTTTCAGGGATCAGAAGACAAAGATGGGCCCCAACCGCGGTTGCTTTTGGTTGCTATACCAGAAGCACGCCAAAAATCGCCTTATATTAGTTATTGCAACAAATATCACCACAGTTTTAGTGGTCGAATTGGTTAAAACGTCCTTCACGGAATGTAGGGAGGAATCCTGACTGAGGTGATATTTTTCGCAATTAATATTTTAACAATTTTTTAAGACACCTTGTTAGCATACACAATTATGTAAAATAACGAAAGAGCTTTATTGGTCTGAGCTCATACATATTAATATTTAAATAGTATTTTAATTCTGCAAACTGCATGCCGAAATCATTTTCAACTTTGAAACCTAATTCTGAAAAGAACTGGGATATTACAAATTAAATTGACAAGCAATTTACTGATATTGATGTTATTCAAATTATTTATCAAATTATTTATCAGTTTTTGAATTGTAGCGATTGCATCATCACACTATTCTAGTTGCAATCCTGTAAAATATAAGAATTCGTGAGAATTATGTACCCAATCAGCAGACAATGTTTTTTAAACGTTTATTTCTCATTAATTTTATTTCTCATTAATTTTATTTCTCATTAATTTTATTTCTCATTAAGTTTATTTCTCATTAATTTTACATTTTTCATGATTCGTTTTCAAAATTCATTAATTTAACGTTTATTTAACGTTTATTAAATGTTTATTTTTAATAAACATTATATACATTATAATTTTTCATTTGAAATAATGGTTTGAAGAAACATTTTTTAAACATTTATTTATCGATTATTAAATATTTATTTCACATTAATTATTCATTTAAAATAATGATTTAAAAAAACATTTTATTTATTTCACTTTATAATTAATCTTTTTAAATAATATGATTTGATATGACATTTATTTTACATTTATTTCACATTATTCAATACTAATAAAAAATTATAATTATTGTTAATTATTATTATTTATTCATTAATTGTAATTAAAATTAAAATATTTATAACTCAATAGCAGACAATGTTTTTTAAATGTTTTTTATTCATTAATTATTCATTTCCTTAATACATATTTCGGAAAAAATATTTATTTAACATTTTTTTTATTAAATATTCATTCAAAATAATATTTTTTAAAAAACGCTTTTTACATGTATTTAATATTTTTTAAGTATTTATTTTTCACGAGTTATTCATGTGAGAAAATGATTTAGGTAAACATTTTTAAGTATTTATTTAATACTTTGTAAATATTAATTTTTCATTATTATTCATTTGAGAAAATAATTTCATTAAACATTCTTTTAACATTTATTTAACATTTATTAAACGTTTTTTTAATAAAAGAAAGGGACTTAACTCATTATTTTTAACGTTGTCTGCTTATGGAGTAGATATAGGTAAATGTAATATCTACAAATCGGCTCAACTGTACGGTGAAGAAGAAAAAGCAAAAACAGAAAAAACATAACGAGAGAGAGAGAGAAAGAGAGAGAGAGAGATTCTCGATGTTTCATAAATGTCATTTATTTCATTGTACATTTCGTACGTTTTTACGTTTTCACGGACAAATAGATAATACAGCTAGATACACAATAGTAGTGTATCGGTACGCGTATCGGATTTTAATAAAAATAAATATTATATATAATCATTATAAGGTTGCATGGGCAAGCAAACAAAATTCAAAGCTTTGCTCGGTTTAAAAAATTTAAATTTATAGTCTTCTCAAATATAATTAAAGAGCAAACAGATATATAGGTTTTAAAAAAAAAAAGAGATTACATGACTGATCATGAGATAATAACAAAGGATTTGTCTGTGAAACTCCAACGCGAAAGTTCGTGTATGAAAATCCAGAATAAACTCAGATTTAAATTAACAGATGATCTATTTTATTACCGTTAAATCAAAACAAAGTTCACTAAATTTGAGAATAAACTTTTGAAAATGACCCACGCCTAATTGCCATTAATTTTGACAGAAATATTCAAAATAATATAAAGGCATGAAGTAATATAATAATAAAAACAAAAAATAAATAAAAATGATAAATGATATCAGCACGAAATAATATTTACGGAAAGAAGGCAATCCTAATTATCTTGAGATACATAATCAAGATTGTGTGTGTGAATAATCTTTAAACAGTTTTATCTTTGTTTTATTTAAATTTACTTTATGATTATTAACTCAATTCAGTTTAAGATTGCGTTTTAGAATTGAAAATGATTTCGGCGATAGTTTACATACCTATGTATATAAATTCACCGAAGTATTTAATAATAAGATTCAGCTCAAGACCAATAAGGCTTTTTCAATAAATTTAATTGGTGCTATTAATGTAATATCAGTAAAGATAATATGCACTATATTTTCATTTTTTAAAATTTTATTTAAAATAATGATATTTGAAAAGCAACGGCAATTATTTTTAACAAGATTGATAACATTAATCAATTACTAATATAATTCATCTTATTCTTCATTATACTTTCATGTCGCACTTGCTAAGTTTTTAATTTAATTGTACATTTCTTAAAAGAACTCAGATCAGATTTAAAATATGATATTTGAATATTTCATACGTGAATGCAATTGCATGTTCTCGCAGCATGTCTTTGCCGTAGTTCGAGATTTTATCAGAAAGCATTTTCGCGGTCCTTTGAATATAGAAAAGTATTACAAGGATAACGTTGATATCTACGTTTTATTAGGAAAAACACAAGGCTTTCTTCGTCGAGCGAATTCTTACGCCGTGTGCGATTTTTATTCAGGTGGTCTCGGACAATTAGGCACGGAATGCGCGAAGTTGCTTCGTCGAAATTACGGTAATGAGAATGTCATACTGTCAGACATTATCAAGCCATCGGAGGAGAGCTTAGAGAACGGACCTTTCATCTTTGCCGACATCCTCGACTTTAAGGGTCTGCAGAAGATAGTCGTGGACTATGGAATCGACTGGCTCATCCACTTCAGCGCTCTACTTAGCGCTGTGGGCGAACAAAACGTACCGCTAGCCGTCAGAGTCAATATCGAAGGTAAGAAGAGCGATACGATCCATGTTTATATCATGTCAAGATTGCGTGTCTTTAACATTTATATAATTACTTCTTGTTTTTTTTTTTAAATATTTGATCGAACGCAAAACCTCTCGTGCGAGGACATATCGTGGTTTTCCGCAAACTGCGTTCAAAGTGAAATGGAATGTTGTGCCGACGAGTGAATTTGTCATTACGATATTAATTATGATGCGGTCGTGATTATGAAGGGAAGAAAGTGTCCGGGAGAAAGCGGACACAAAATAGCAGTCGAAACGCGATATCACAATTTATGAAAACATGGTTGAAAAATAGAACCGAGACCGTCTTGAGCTAAAAGTCGCACGAAGTTATAACCTTGGTTATAAGTATATAAAGCACCTTCAATTTAATGCATTTTTTAGGAAAAAGCAGCAATAAAAGGAGAGACAAAAATATTAAAATTGTTATAAAATTAAATAAATATTTTTCAATAAAATTGTTTTTTAATTTATTTTTGTTACATATAAAACGTTGATATCAATTTGTGGAGGTGTTTTATACTTATGTGTGGCCAAGGCAGTATATAGAATTCTTTTAAAGACATTCAGAATCTTTGTGAATATTTATTTACACTGTATACAATTAATTCATTATCAGTTTTTTTCGCAAAATAACAGGAATGCACAACGTTATCGAATTAGCGAAACAGTATAAGCTGAGAATTTTCATACCATCGACGATTGGCGCATTTGGTCCCGATTCGCCGAGGAATCCCACGCCGAATGTTACGGTGCAACGACCTCGTACGATTTACGGTGTCAGCAAGGTCCACGCTGAACTCTTAGGAGAGTATTATCATCATCGCTTTGGTCTAGATTTTCGATGTCTTCGATTTCCCGGTGTAATCAGCAGCGATCCACCTGGCGGCGGCACTACAGGTGAGAATGTCGCCTTTTCTTTATCCCGACGGCACATTTAAAAATGTATTTCACATATTTAAAAAAAAAATAATTAAAAAATATATATTAAAAATTATAAAAAATTACAGATTTTTTTATATTGTATTTGAAAGTAATGCAGATATTTTAGCGGCGATTTAAAGCACGAATAAAAAATAATTGTAATAAGTAGACATGTTTTTTTAAAAAAGAACTAAAATAAAATGAGAAAATTTTCATTTAAACTATGAAATTGTATTATTAAATATAAATTAAATATTAATTTTATTGAACTGTCTCATATGTAACATTCATTTTTAAACGGAAAGGATAATTTCGACTCTACGTACTTTTTGCAGACTGTGTATATCTAATATATACATTCTTAACTACTAATAGTGTTTTTAAGAAAATGTAAGGCAGTCCAATCCATTCCTGCCAATGTTTAATCTTGGTGTAATTTACTCTTGTTTATCTTTTTCTAATGTTTCGAACTAGAGAAAAGTAAAAAGTAAGTTAAACCGAGATTGAAGTTAATGTACAGTGATACAAATGAGCAAAACACGCGCGAATATATTTTATACACTTTACATACAACGTATGTAAGCATACCAGAGATGGGCACATTTACGAATAAAGAATAACGAATAAAGAATAAAGTCTTATTCATAAATAAAAAATAATTTTTTATTCGAATATAAATTTATTTTGTGTATCTAAAATAAAATTATATTCGAATAACATTTATATTCGTGCATGTGGGAATAATGTATTTGAATTAAAAATATATTCGAATATACAATGTATTCGAATGAATAATATATAATTCAACATATATAGATACATTTAATGTGTGTATTGCAAAGTATAATGTAGATAACATAAACTGTTGTAAACAAAGGTTTATATGTTATTATGTGTTATAAAATTTTTTTATAACATAGTAACATATAAACCTTTGTTTACAACAAGCCATCTTTTTTTATTAAACTTTCTTTTTCACTAAACGTAGTTCAAAGTTTAGACTCCAAACGAAGATATGAAGCTTGGTATGAAACTTATAGCGCACAATTAGGAACTAACAATGAGTGGATATTATTTGGAATGTGGATCTTTATTTCGTACAGTGACCTCGTGACAAGCTCGTGAAAGGCTCGTGTTCTAGGAACAATATAATACAAAATAAAAAAATACGAATAACAAATAATACCAATAACGAATAATGCTAATAACGAATAAAGCGAATAACTAAGTAGCGAATAATGCAAATGAAGAATAATACGAATAATGAATAAACATCAATAATACAATGGCGAATAATATGAATAATGAATAATATAAATAATAAATAATGCAAATAATAAATAAAATTCTATTTGAATAATATTTTAAATAAAAAATTATTCGAATAGTGCCCAACTCTGAAGCATACACTATAATCCGATTCGTTTACCATTATAAAAATAGGATTTGTCGTTAAGTGCGCAATATGAGTCATCACGTTTTTTCCATCATGCTGTTTTAAATACTGCATTTATCTGTTGATATTTCTTTAAGAATTCGTTGCCGCGAAATATTATCCGTCGAAAAATAATCATCAATTAAACGGCACATCGATATAATTTCTCGTTGGGTAAAATGAAATATTTTTCAAACGAATATTGCGTGTTTGAGTTTTCCGATTTCTAATAAGATAATCATATTCATGCTCAAAGAACGCTTAATGCCGCATGTAGAATAGGCTGATAACTGAAAATTGATATATTTTACCTTCTTTTGCGAAGAACTAGAGCATTAACCGTGCTTAAGATAACTATATAATGGTAGAACGTATCGTTTCTCAAGGACAATGCTACTGGCAAATAATATAGCGAGACTCGATCCTTGGTCGTCTTTTTTCCTCATTTTCCAATGCGTCAATATTATCTATCATAAATCGCCAATATTATCTACATCGATAAAAAACCTGTTTCTACAAACATATCATCATTTTTATTTAATCATCCTCATTTCTGCACTTTGCGTGAATCAATAGAGGAACATTCATTATTATATCGCAAATTATCTGTTTAGAAAAATCAATTGTAAAGCGTATAATAAGAAAAATAAGCCATCTGACAATATAAATTATTAAATTATAATTAAAAAAGTCTGTTCAAATATAATCATTAGATGAAGTTTACATTTATTTATCCGTAAATTTTACTTTCTTCATTTTATTTGAAAATGTATGTGTGTTACACATTTGAGATTTGACAATAACTTTTAGCTTTCTTTATTCCTCTGTAGATTACGCTGTAGCGGTATTTCATGAAGGACTGTTAAACAAAAGATACGAGTGCTACTTGGAGCCTCATACAAGACTGCCCATGATATACATCGATGACTGTCTGTCGGCGCTCTTTCAGTT
This sequence comes from Mycetomoellerius zeteki, assembly GCF_001594055.1. Classification (NCBI taxonomy): domain Eukaryota; kingdom Metazoa; phylum Arthropoda; class Insecta; order Hymenoptera; family Formicidae; genus Mycetomoellerius; species Mycetomoellerius zeteki. The sequence goes on from NW_017257654.1 coordinate 43,893, forward strand.
TTTGAATACACCTGAAAAATTATTGCGTAGACGAGTTTACAACGTTACAGCCATGAGCTTCACACCTGAAGAATTGTTTAATGAACTCTTTAAATATATACCGGATTTGAAAATTACTTACAAACCTGACAAACGACAGCATATCGGTACGTATATACGGTAATATTTCTGGCGAAAATAAAAATTAGAGCGTAAGTCGAATGTAAAGAGTGACAGAAGCGTAAACGAAGCTTCTAGGAGGTGAAACTTGTGACAACTAAATGTAAAAAAGGCGTTATTTTCGCCAAAGGTATTTTGTAGATTATACTGTAATTCGATTATGTAAATATTCAAATTAGAAATTCTGTTATTACGTTGATTTCAGCGGAAAGCTGGCCGCAAGTTTTCGACGATAGCGAAGCACGACGGGATTGGGGATGGCAGCATAAATATGATCTACAGAGGCTAGTGGAGTTAATGGTGCAAGATGTTAACACGAATTTTTTACCAAAATATCGACTGAAAGAAGTCAACAGCTACGTATAAATTCTATAAAAATTATACATAATTGACTTCTTTCAATTGATGTGTGTTTTGAGAGCTTCTATGTTATAACAATTGACATACTAGAAGCCTATACCGGTCGAAGCTAGATCTTTTAATGCTTTAACTAAGCAATTCGGTGCACAGTTTGAAGGACTATACAAATATGGTATATATGCAAGAGTACATATATAATTCACATTGAATTATTTAAAGCATTAAAAGATCTAGCTTCGACCGGTATAGGCTTCTAGTATATCAATTGTGTTTCACATGTACGGTCCACAAAAATGAGATTCTTATTGTTTCAATCCATGTTATACATTCAATATATTCGACTCCTTGTAGTTCTTCAAATGTAAAAAGTCAATAATTAATTTTATTATAAAAATAATTCATTTGTATTTTCATACATGAATTAAGTAGAACAGCAATAAGATATAACAGATATCTCAAGAATCGGATAAAAATACAGGTTTTCGATTACAAAGCTTTTTAAATGCACCATAATTGAATGTTCGAAATCCTCTCGAAAATGAGTGAAGAGTATTTTTGAAATTTTAAATAGCAGCTTATTAAAACAGTAATGCAGTTAGTTGGATTTTTTTACGCTAAAAATTAATTAATCAACTTTTACTCAAAATATTTTTTGTAAATAGTCGTATAATTACAAGTTATGGATCATGAAAGTTAGAGATCTAAAGATTAGTATTATATATATAAGCAGTATTTATTAAAAAATTTTGATTAAGTTTGATTACTATTGATATTGGATAAATAGAATAAAAAATATAAATAGATTTATAATACAGAAAGACAGAATGCTACTTGTTAACTCTGATCCATGTCTACATCCATAAATTCTGTAAAATCATCGTCGTTCAACATTTCTGCGATGTTTACTGGCGTCATTTTATTCCTTTTTGGTGTTTCATAACTCATTTTTCGATCTTTGCTTAAAGGTGTGTTGATCGTATCTTTATTTCTCGTTGGTGTAGCATATCTATCATTTCTCTTTGGCGTTCCAGAAAATTCTGTATTTCTAGAAGGTGTAGGATATTTATCACTCCTCTTTGAAGATAGACTTCCAGGAGTTCCAACCGTATTTTGAGAGAATTTTTCTTTATCTATATCTGCAAATGAAACACATACATAAATGTTATATATATTAATACGAATACTAAAGTTCTTTTTTAATGTTTTTTTTTCTTACCTTTACCATCGTCTTCGGTTAAAATTGCACGACTTTCAGCAAAGTATGCATTTGGATGTAAAAGTGGTTTACTTGCTGGTTTATCGTGCACGACTTCAAAATACTTGGCACAAGCTAAGTGATACTGTCCATCCTTAGCCAAGTCTAATATTTCAGTCATATCTACAATAAATTAATATAAAATTGAATATAAAAGGACAATCCTGATTTTTTTTACTAATAATTGTCACTAATAGTGACAAAACCAATAATCTTACTAGAGGCGAATACGCCACAATTGGTTAACTTTTGGCAAAGCGAATCGCGATCCATATGTCTGAACGGACATCCGTGGTATTCTCCAGGCCCAACAGAGCTAGATATAACTTTTTGACAACCATATGGAGTGTAATTTGTCTGCCTTCCCTCTTTACCGAAATAGTGCCTAATAGAGTACGCATATTTTTTTTCAAATGCAACCCCATCTGCCTTTTTTGAAAATGCATCTCTCCAAAAACGAAGAGCATCTTCTAAGGTCACACCTATACCTTTTAGGAATAATCCATATTGCATGCGCCCTGAATTTTTTAAATGGCTGTTGGTACAGAGTGCTTCGTGAAGTGTTCTCATACATAATGGATATGATGTCTTTGATAACTATAAAAATTTTTTAACAGATTTTAAATGAGATAAGCTTAAGAAAATAGAGTTCTTAACTAAAATAATAATTGATTTACATCATTTAGTTTATCAATAGGTGTTGCTGTAGTTGACCATACGACACGCGCCATTCCAGAGAAGGCTGCAGGAAGACCTATTAAATATTTAGTCAATCTTTCGTCATCAGATATATTATCATACAGAATTTTTGCACTCTGCAAAATATAAAAAATATTTGAATTAAAAAATAATTGAATTAAATCTAATCTTACTTTAAAACTAACAAAGGCTATATCCTACCGCTAATCCTGTAACTAGGTTTTCTCTAAGATAGGAGACAAACACAGAACTTAGATCCATATGAGTGATATATGCTATCCCTGCTTTGAGATATACTTTACGTCCTCTGATCAAATCAATGACTTTCTCAAAAGGCACTTTATAAATATCAGCAATATCAATATTCGTAACTTTTCCACATGACAAAGTAAGCTCTTCTTTCATTTCAAATTTTTCATCTTGTGAAATCTTAAGAAACATTAATGATCAGATTAAAACATATATGTTATCTTTTAATCTCTTATTAAAGTATAATGAAACATACAGATATACAATCCATGTTGGTAATACTTAATAGACGCTCAATGCCCTTCTTATCTAAAGAGCTAAATCTTAATTTGAAGAATTCAACTTCCTGATTAAGGAACCACTTGGTTTGTTCGACGTCATGGCAGTACACTAGTCTTAAGATAAAATGTGATATGTGATCTTTCCTTCTGATCTGTGAATACTCCTCTGACTGCGGATTGGACCCATCAGCGTATAAGAGATTTGCATAGTGTTTCAATCCATCAGATTTCAGACACTCGGCGAAGGCTTTCTTGCGATCTTCCTGCGTTTTCAGATCACTTCTACAATTCGTTGTCTCTACCAACCGTAACGCTGCAACAAAATCGATTGTACAATATAGAATTATAATGGATATACAGTGTAATGCAGGATGCTTTCCATTTAGTGGCACAAATCGACATGAATATCATTCTATCTTTCTTGCACCCAAAAAAATATTCTGTCGATAAGCGGGGAATTCCTCTTAGCATTTCCTCTCTAAGCAAAAAATTTTACATTAATCTTACATTAATCAGGTGTGTGTATGTATTCATCTATAAAAATGAGGACATATGAGCTATGATCAAAAATAAATTCCTCTATAGAAAAATCTATTATAATAACTCGAATTTTGAAATAAAAGGATACACAAAATACTAGCGGCACGCTTACTTGTTAGAAGAGGTTTGTCATTTATGTGCTACAGTAATACACGTGCACGTCAGTACATGCAAGACATTCTTCTAGTATTCAAAGGACCGTAATCCTAAATCCAGTACTTTAGGGTTATACGAAATTCCTTTATTTTGTAGAGTATTCTCTTGAGGTCATATATAAATGGAAAATCCTTTGACATTAACACAGAACCGCTAAATGGCAGAATATTTTTTTTTGGCTGTGACATTCAATAAGTAACAAAGATGGAACGATACTTGTGTAGACTTGTCATTAAATGGAAAATATCCACAATCATTTCATCTTTGTTTAACATTAGCAAACTACAAGAATATAATGATTTACTGAATCATCTATATTTTTGCTGGACAAAACGTCTAATATCAATGACTGAATATAAAAGCATAGAAAGAAGGCTACCTTTCAGTCTATCAAATCCCAGGTCTTGAAACTCTTCCAGCGATATTTCACCGACCGGCGGCACATCGTACATTTGTATGTCGTGAGGATAATCATTGTTGAGATCATTTACATCCGTAACAGCCGTGTAACGTCGGCGTGTCTTATAATCCATTCTCGAACTTACGGTGGTCTACTTGTAGCTGCACAGTGAAGAAGGTAAACATAAATTAAGCACACGTGGAGAACACTGTGTGCGTTAGGTCGTGTCTGCAAACAATAGCATTTGATATTTCTCGATTTTTGTGACATATCGTTTACTTACGACAAATAATAGGAAATATGAAGAAACAAAACAGCAGATAAAAATCATTCTTCGTGCAGCTCTACGCCATGATACTGACCAGCTGATGCTTTCCCGCCTTTTTTCCCCGCCATGTGGCAAGTGATTAAAACGTCATCCACAATAAATTAGAGAAAATATATGAAAAAATATTAATCAATCATTTGATTATTTTTCTTGAATTTTTTTATTCTTGAAAAAACTGTGATATAGCAAGGATTTATATTAGCAAGGATTTTTTAAACATTTTTTATCGACAGCTAAAAAGTAAATTTTGTTAGTAGACGCTAGATGGTGCTTCATAACCGTTTGTCGTAGTTCTATCAATTTCTTTTTTCCCCCACACATTTTTCATTTCTATAATACTCTTTTCTGTAATCATTTTTTGATTATTATGCAAAAAATCTTTGTATAATAATTTACTTCGTTATATTTATTCTTTACGTATACCTATAAATGTTTATTAAGTAGGTATACTAATGTCGACATAAATTATAATAAATATAAAAGTGAACCATGCATGGTTCAAATTTTTATTCCAAATTATGATATTATTCCAAATTATAATTATAATTATAATTTTTAATTTTTATTATAATTATAATTATAATTTGAAATTATTCCAAATTATCATTTTACGGGTGTTATTGTTTTTTTTTTCATAATTTTGTAGGTAATATAGATATTAATTAAAATTGACAAATTGTTATATTTTTCATTCTTTTCATGATCTTACATTGAATCTAACTAAATTATTTCAGAAAGAATTTTATTGCAAAACAGTTGCGAATTGTTCGACAAACATTGTTAGGATATCGTTAGAAGATAACATTTTTTTCCACGGAAGAGAGGGTTGACGCTATATGCGATATATACATAAATACGGCAAAAATAGCAACAAAGTGTCTTTAAATAATTGTATCAATATTAATCAAACATTTCTTTTTTCGCGATTTCCAAAAGTAAGCATATTTCATGTTTTTCAAAAATAATAAAATAAATCGGCGTTTTATCTTTTTCTCTTTCGGAAGTAATGAGGTCACAATTAAGAGAGTCTCTGTTGCTTTGCATTTTCTTTGGCTTTCTAAAAGCAATTCAAATGAAAAATTTGAGATGTAGCACAACTATAAAGCCGGTATTCATAGTCGATTCTTATATTTAAGGATGTCTTCAGTCTTAAGATGTTATAAGCCAATTATGGGACTGCATTAGCATCTTTCATTACTTAAGACGGTCTTAAAATAAGAAAGGACTATGAATACCGCCCTAAGATAGATAAATCCAAAAACATACGCGTGTCTCACTTTATTTTGACGTGCTCCATCCGCCAACGAGTCTGCGCGGTGAGGAGATTTCTGTTTGGCTTTTCCCGGCAGCGACGGATACACCTATTCCCGTCAGTCACGTGGTGAGCTTTCGCGGGTAAGGATCGCATTCCTTTGTCGGCCTTTTTTCCTCGGTCGTGTAATATAAAAAAAAAACCAGTAGGAAAAAGAGAAACAGAAAGAAGAAATATTTGATTTCTTCATAGTTCAAGGTGCATTTTCAAGATCATATCGCCAAAGGTAAATGTTTCTGTCGAAATTTCCGTTGAAACTTTCGTATTATGTGATTGAAAATTTTACATATGTATTTACAGATAATAAATATTAAAGTAGATGGCGCAAACGCGATAGTTATACGATATATATATTCAACGGGAAAATAATTGTCAATTGTCGAAATTTTGTCATTCAAATTTCTTTTATCAATCAATTTGATCATCGAGCTCAATTTGTGATTTATGTCCGTTTCTATCAATGCAGTTTAATTTTAATCTTGCTTTAACTCGTTCTTTATTTTTTTCTAGTTTTAAGAGTTAAAAAAAGATGAAGAATATATTAAGATTAAAGTTAATCTATATTTTATCTTGGTATTAACTTTAATCTCGGTTCAATTTGTTTTTTCTAAGAATTAGAAAAAGATAAACAGTTAGTTAAACCAAGACTAAAGTTAATCTTACGTTGATAAAACTGGATCTTAAAGAAATGTAAATTGATTATAAGATTAACTTGTTACTTTTTACATAAATGTGTTATTAATTTGAAAGGCGAGAACATACCGTGAAAGTAGATATACGGTCGATATCGCGAAACATAGAGTCTACATTTGGAATCTAATATCTACCTAGGAATGCAGTTTCACTGTCCGATGATACCTGGTTACTGTATTGAATAATACAATATACATCGATGCTCACCTGACAACGACGACATTCTATATTTGTGAAACTTCTCGTGAATTGATATAGAAAGTCTACAGGAAAGCGGAATTGTTACTATATACTCATTACTTCAATATATGGGTTATTTCGGATTTGGAATGCTCGTTATGACAATTTCATTCTTCGAGTTTTTATTTTCTTCGCGAAATAGGGCTTTGAAAATACAATTTTATTATACAACATTTAAATATTTCACGTAAATATATGTATATAGTATATATATGTATATATTTTTACATTTGGAATATTTGAATAAATGTGAAATCCATATGGAACCCTATATATATATATATATATATATATATATGTACACATATAATCCGCCGTATTTTGTTGTCATCGTAAAAAAGAAATTATATGAACGTGACGCGAAGTTGTAATCGTACAAAAAGTCATATATAATACAAAAAATTAAAATAGGCATGTCTTATCTATTAAATGTTTTATCTTCCAAGTCTAATCTCCTAATTAGACGCATAGTTAAAATTTTAAAAAGAGTTCGCATAATTTATAGTGAGAAATTCTGACAAAATTATGTTTAATCGGGAACTAAATAAAGACTTTCTCGTTATTTCGTATTAAGCAAAAATTCATATTATATATAGTAATAACTTACTAAATATATAAATGTACATAAATTGTAAGCGAGCAATTTGCATTTATTTTCAATGAGTTTTGTAAATTCCTTAGCAGACGAAAGGTTGTGTCTCAGTTAAAAGTTTTCGAACGCACTCCCAGGAGGTTGATAGACGATTTTCACTTCCGGAAATAGAGCGCGATTTACTCCTCTTAGTGGCGCGGTATCTGAGCTCATGGACTCTCGGGACGGTTGCGGTTTATCTCGAAAGCTGAAATTTTGAACAGTCGGAAACCTTTCATAATGAAACCAACGAACTGTTATGCGTTGCTTGAAACAACGTCTTCATTTTGCCATACTTTATTTTCTTTGAAGAAATCTTTGAAGAAGTTTTTCGGACTATTAACATTTAAAAATTGTAATGCAAATTTATATACACTCGTGTTTTGTTATTTGTTTTATTATATATTGAAATGTAAAAATATTCATAGTACGTTATATTTTTACGTTATTACATTAAATTATAGAATAATAAATCATGGCACTTAATGTCGATTTACAGCATGCTATTCAGTCCCTTTATTAAAATTAATTGATTAATATTAAATGGAAAATTTGCGTAATAAACTACGACACAGAAGTTTATAAAAACGTTAAAATGTACCGATGTTGTCTCGCAGACTATAATCAGTTAAATTAATCGGGAAGTTTTTGTTCGCGTGATTACAATTCGCGTGATGCATAATACATTTATATAGTGCTTATTAGTTTCCGTACTGTTAAAATATAATGAACAATACGCAGAATACAATACGCACAAAACAGAATCTTTAACGAAGTAATTTTGGTTTCTCGATTTTTATGTCGACAGAATATTTGCCAAATATTCGCGAACTGAGAGAGAGAAGCAAACGAATATTTCCGATTGTATAATCCCTGGTGATATCACTATGATAAAAACTTCGTTTTCTATCGAAACACAAAATCGCTTTTTTAAAATGGGTCAAATAACATCGACTCGAATTCAACGTGAGCAGAAAGAATTGAGCAAATGAAAACTTCTCCTTTGTGCGTTCACTGTGGTTCTCCAGGTTTTTATCATGCGACTATTCAGGAGCACTTCGACGAAGGCTAAATTTCCAACTTTCTCTTTATTTATGTAGTCCAAACTCTTTGAGTCCTTCAATATTTGTGATTATACTCTTGTCTTTATCAGGACGATAAAATTACTAACAGTTACAAACAGTTTATGGCAGTTAATGTTGTGTAATAATTAGTTAAGTTAGGAAAGCATTAAACGTAATTAAATGTAAAATTGAAGACATTCTTTTCTAATAGAAATGTTACAGAAAATCACTATTTAAGCAATTTTATAGTTTAATGTTTTGAGAATTAATTCTCAAGTCTGGATACTATTAAAGTTAGATTAATTTGAAATTTAAGTAAATAATTTAGTTTATAAATAGCAGACGCGAGTGAGATATTTCGATGCATCGTTGGGGAAACCCGATTCATGATGCAACGTGGATGGACAGGATATTCGATACATGCTATCCTTTGTGGTGATTCTGGTCCTCGATTGAGATTAACGAACCTAACCGGTGAAACCCTAAGGGTCTTGTGACCCATCGATTGGCCTGAATTTCTATACACGAGCAAATGAAAGGATGTGTCTCCCGGGGATGCGAAAGTTACAGAGGCAAATTACAAAATAATATTAAAAATTTAAATAAGAGAATTTTTTGTGCTACAAATTGTTTCGAAAAAATATAAATATATAGGAAATATGTTTGTTTCTAATACACGAAGGCTCGTAGAGTAAAAGAAAAATAAAATCGATATTTCGTGTAATCGCGGCATTAGGTGAATTTTTCCCTCGTCTCTCTCTTTCGTGCGGTCGTTCACGGGTGAAATGTACCTATATCTACTTCACTTTGATACCGAAGTCCCTTTGTGGGATCTGAGTCGTTGTTAATAACTTTAAAGCGCGCCGTTCTACAGGGAATTCGCCAGTGTGAAACTTCACGACGCACGCGGAACTTCACTGGTCTCTAAGCTAAGAGATATTGAACCCTGTATCTCATAAAAAATAGACTTCAACCGTAATTTCGCGGAACAGGCACAGCGCCGGTCACTTTCGATTAGCCGTTGAGAGAGAGACAATGTTATAAGCCTGGCTACTATGACTGATGACGTAGAAACGTTCGATTTTTCCGAGGAAATAAGGATTTCAGGCAAGGGTTGAAACCGTTCTTATTATAGTGAGTTCAGATTTTGATGCTGTAAAACTGATATTTAATCGATATATTCGCATTAATACAATTGCAAACATTAGAATAAAATGTACGTTTACATTTTTGTTGTATCGAGAATTGAAAATTATGAAAATTTTTTTTAAGTAATTTCATATTGCAATTATTTTTTTTGTGTGCATACTTGTCATATATATATATATATATATATATGTAGAGAAGAAGGTGGTATTATGGCCAGTTTATATATTATGGCCTCCCTTAACATCTCCGCTATTATATAGCGAATCCTAATGATTACTTATGGAATTATTAGTTCAGTAGCTCGCCGTTACACCATGACGCTAATATTACCAATACTCAATAACCAGCACTTATTATAACGCATTTTTACTTTCAAGTATTTCGAAACGTTTCTGAGGTACACTTTAGCATTTAATTACACCTACTTCCCCCTTCATTTTTTTAAACTTGAGCATATCATATGAATATATGTATTTTTGAATGTGTTATTTGCTATTTAACATTTTATTTGACTATATTTTGAGTTATGCAAATTTAAATCATACCATGGCATTTTGCTAATGTGGCCTTCTATGGATATTGACTACTAACGAACTCTTTTTTGAGGTTTTTATATCAAAATAATTATTTGATGGCTCTACTATTAATCTGTAGTTTATATTACGTGTACTATTTTTATAGTACTGAGATTTTTAGTACTGAGCAGTTTATATGCAGAAGTTATGTTAATGTATATACATTCGTTACATTTTTAAATGTTTTACTTTTTTGTTAATTTTGTAACCAAATACTATCTTCTAAACAAAATTAATATTTTTAGGAATGTGGAAGGCTACATTACCACACATTTTTTTCTTAGAGTCATTATGCAATGTCGCCACATTTTTATTAATAGTATCCTAAGTAATAATTATTTCGTAACTTTGAGTCCAGAATCGATTCAACAACATTTTAATGAACGTAATTGTCAAATTTTAAACTTAAATATTGATTATTAACAAAATTATTGTGTAACATGTAACTGGGGTGCCATAATAATAATACCATCTTCTCCTCTATATAGGTATAATTATAGATTTATTTTAAAGATTCAATAGTCATAATTTTCTCAAGATCCACTTGATATTATCTAAAATTAATTCCTGTCAATTTCTATCGGAGATCATATCGGTGAAATCGGTTTGAAAATTAAATTATATTTAAGAGCATGAAAAATTTATGTTGATAAAAAGTTTCTCGATCCAATTAAAGATTTATGAAACCTTCGTGATATTGAATACTACTGGTCTTAAATATATTTTTTGCTTTCATTATTTTTATCTAATTTATACGAAAATTATAACGAGTAAAATAGAAATAATTGCTTACAGAAAAATTATATAAAGTTTAGATTATAAATATTTCTTGATAATCATATTTAATCTGCCTATCTTTGAACCATCTATTTATATCAATTTGCCATTGATCAAAATGTACATTTTTGTTGCATCAAAATTGAAAATTATGCAAGTGATATGTCATAAGTATTCTAAAGTTTCCAGTAGTAATTTTATCAAGCTCAACCTTGCTATCGTCAGAAATGAATTTCTATCAATTTCTATCGGCGATCACATTGGTGAAATTGCTCGGAAATTAAATTGCATTTAAAAGCAGACAGTTTATGCCGAGACTTCGGTGAACTAGAAATTTTTGAAGTCGTCATGATAAATACTACTGAAGTGTACTCTAAAGTATACTTTACTTTGTTATTTACATCTAATTTAAACGAGAATTATAATAAATATAAAATTAAAAATAATTATATTTATTAACTTTTCAGTCTATAAAATTTTTAAGCAACAAATTTTTTATCTGCCTTTGAAAAATCTATTCATTATTGAAAAATTGATTCGCCATTGATCAAAATATACATTTACATTTTCGTTGCACCGAAAATTGTAAATTATGAGAATTTCTTCGACCGCAATTAATTTTCCGCATATCTTGTTATAATAATAGATATATTCTGAAGTTATAATAATCCTAAATTTTTAAAAATCTTTAATTATCTCTAAAAAATAGAAATAATTACTTACAGAACTTTTCAATTTACAAATATTTTTAAGCAATAATATTTAATCTGCCTACGCCTGAAAAATCTATTCATATTAGATCGTCATTCACAACCACAGAGAATATTACTAAATACATGAAGAATTATTAGAAAACGTGCACGTATTAAATTGAATTGTCATAAATGTTCGATTTATTACATCATTACATCGACAGCGCCTTCTTTTTCGACGCCAACTTGGGCCGTTCGATCACATCTTCGATCGATTGCCTCGAAATAATAAATATCGCAATTGATTGTTTACACGGAGGTGAAGCAGACATCTATGATCGAACATGCTGCCGACCCTTACATACTTGCATTTGTTCGAAAAGTCAGAAGTCTTATTTCACTTCGGAATTCGATAAGGTTGCACCATGGAAGTGGCATGAAAATAATTCTATCGGTTGCGTGGACATTAATTTCACTTATTCTTCCGAATCTTTTCTGATAGCAACGTTTATATACAGGGTGTTTCCAAATTAAATCGCAAAACTTCGGGAGCGTGTAGAGGAGTAAAAAACTAAGAAAAAAAGTCCTATAGACATATGCTCGTTTTTGCTCCGTTTCAGAGAAATCGAAAAAAAATGTTTACATTTCTTGCCATATCTAGCACCGACATATTTGATTACATTTTCCACTTTCTGTTATGAATTTGTCAGTCGCTCTTTAATCCTTTTGTCAAATGAGGAGTCTACGAGAAGTTTACGAGAAAATATATTATCGTTGGAGTCTTGTGACTCGAGAATAAAACGTTTCCGCTTTTCTTCCCATATGACGGATATAACAATAAGTTTTATAGAATTATTGGCGCTTCGACTTGCATTTTTCGAACTAGTGTCTGCCGCTGCTCGATGAAGGCCAAGTCACAAATTCTAAAGAAACCGCATGTTTCACGCCGCTTCAAATTCGTTAATGGCATCCCCAAGCAAAAAGGAAGTAAAGTAGAAATCACTAAAAGTGCATTTTCTCGTAACAAGTTTGTTAGTGTCTCGGAAGATAACGACGTTGGTTTGGCCGGTGCAACGTTGTGATAATATTATGAGTGAAATTTTCTGATCTGAAAATTAAATAATGCATGCCTTTCAGCCATTATTCCTCAATATTACAGGGAAAAAAAATTAATTGAGTGGCATAGCAAACTATAATTTACTGCGCGAATTCAATATTTGTAACTAAGAAGATTTGATGGTTTAACAAATCGCTAATGTTATTCAGCTGTCAACTTTACTATTTTAACGTAGAAAATTGACTGTCTGCATATAATACGACTGTAGATTTGCTGAATCAGTGAAGTTTTCAGCTGTTTTTGTTCTGTGCACCGAAGGAAAACGCAATATTATAAAAACTGTCCACAAATCTCAAATTATTAATACTGTGATTGTTTTTTGCTCCAGATTAATCGCGAGTAGATTTGTCATATTAGTGCTTTCTTAAAATGCAATTTTATTATTAATTTTCGTTGAAGGTTTCACGAAATATACACGAAATATACGTCGGCTTACGGAAAAAGACTTAAGTCATGAAAAACTTTGACGCAGTTTTATGCAAATGGATAGGATGAAACTTCGTTTTGATAAGCGAAGTTCTCAGAACAGCGGCTCTAATGATAAAAAGTAGAAAAAGAAAGACTAAAGGATCGTATAATACATTTACGCTATTCTCGTTGCTAAATAATGTTAGTCTCGTTGCTATTTAAATTCACTATCGGTGAGTCTGATGATCGGTTTTAATGTCTTGTACGTCATAATGAATCATAAAGGTTTAATTTTGTCTGTTTTTCAGACCTTCTAACCTTTTCCTCTATAAGAAGGAAAACTAAGAAGGGCTACTATTATTAGCTCTTGTTGCTTGGCCAAGTAACGTATAGAGATATATAATCAATGTGTTCAATCTCGTGTTTCAATCTATATTGTGCTTTTATCGTGAAATGCAAGAATGAAAAACAAACTCTTTACTACAATTATTAAAACACAAAGCTCCATATTTACGTTTTATTTCTATCGGTAAATGCGCGCATTTAGCATATATAGTTTACATTACAATAATAATTTTACAAAAAAATGTACGTATTTATTGCTAAAAGTGAGATATAAATAACCTATGTGCTATTAAAACTCTCGTTACAATAAAATAAAAACCAGTAAAAATTTAGAATCTATTTGATCCTTATTGTAACTCATTTGGGAATTTATGCTGTAATTAATGCCTTGATTCATTTCCTCGCGCGAACCCCGTTCATAATTATAGACCCGTTCAATTCTAAGAGAGATTGCACGAAATTGCCAAATCACAAATTCAATCATCACAAGATCCAAGTTAGATATATCTTTTTCGACCGGATCTAGTTATACATCTTCATTTTCGTTATCTCCGAGAGAGCATGGATTAACTTGTGAGATCCCATAAATTCCACATCAACGGTAGATTTCGTGGCATTGAGTCTCCCTTGGTACGTTCACAAAGACTTATACCGCGTTAGCTTTGATTAAAATGATTTAATTACGAACACACGCAAATGTATAAGTAGAATTTTATTGATTGTTGTCGTATTTGGCGAATGTTAATTTAATGATAGGTATTATATATATTCAGTAAATCAAAACCATTCCTTTTTTCAAAAAAAGGAAGCTCTTTTCTGTTGTATTAAGAGTGAATTTATAAGGGCAAATACAATGTAATCTAAGGAAAAAAGTCTAACTTCCCAAAAAAATTCAGAGTAACCCAAGTGTAATCCGTTTCCATCCAATTACTGTCTACCGCGATTTTCTTCGTTTTCTTTGCTTATCTTTCTTTCTCTGTCTCCAATAAAAAAAACCACTCGCCTTAAATACAGCGTAATTTTTCCCCTGATAGTACCCGTAATTTTTTGCACTTCGCTGATGTTGGATAACCATTAATCGTTCACTATATTGCACATTTATAGAGTTTCGCTTCATGAGTTCTCAATAGATTGCATCGATTTTTGAGTAAAAACCCTATTTTTATTTATAGCTATAAATGTTAGATGTCTATAAAAAAGATCTGTGCAACACGCGATTGTGTAGAAAGAATTTACGACAAAAATTTTTCCTTTGATTAAAAAGCTTATTAAATGCATCGATCGCCTCTCATTTCGCGAAATCGTTCCAGCCGATTAATTATGCAGAAATGCTAACGAGTGGGCAATTGAAAGATTTGCATCTAGGCGAGTTCCGTAATTTCGTCGCAGCTTCAGCAATATCGATCTTTCGACATGCTGCTGACGATATAGTGACGATACCTCGGAGATCATCCGATAAAGCAGACCCGGGTTTCCTGAGTATTTTCGTTAGCTTTCGACGAAGATCAATTTTGTAACTTAGCAGCGTGATTTTGGCACAAACAGTATGCATATGCTCACAAATACGAGAAACGGTAAAAGAAAGCAAAACATCGAGAAATCAAAATGTTACTGAAAACGTCAGTAAAACGTAAGACTCGTCGGTGCACGTTGGATTGCAAGTTTGAAAAGCGAGAATAGAATTGATGCAAATATTGATGTTTCCTTCAAGGCGATGGAATTTCAATGGCCATTTTCATGAAAAGACTGAGAAACCATATATACATTAGAAAGTTAACGTAACAATACGTAGATGTATTCTTAGACGTATCTTAGATCTTTTCCGTTGTATTCAATTCTTACTTTGAAAGTCGGTGTTACTTGTTATAGATGTTCCTTGTTAAAAGCATGACTTTTTCAATATTGTTACCAGAATTAGAAAAATTAAAGTTCTTAAAAAATAACTTATTATTGTTACTTGTCACTCATTTAAAAAAATAACTAATTATCATTAGGGGAAAGTGAGGTAAAAATAATAACCTAAGCGAAAAGTTAAATAAAATCGATGATTAGTTAATGAATAGAAGTTTTTATTCAAAATATACTCCAGTTATTTGGTTTTAAATTATAATAATTTATATTTTATCAATATGAACTGCAAGTTTAAACAAAAAACAAAACTCTTGCTGTCGCCACGCGAGTGGCGGTCAATACCGAAACAGTTTTGTATTTTGTTAAAATTTATAGTTTATGTTAACAATACATAAATGTTAATTGTTATAATTTAAAGCAAGTGTCAATAGGTTTATCAGTTACAGAGGTTTTTCAATAAAGACCTCTGTAACTGGTAAATTAATTGTTGGTTTTATGTAACTTTTTCCTTAGATATTCAACAATTTTTCTATTTTCTTTCATATCAAGTCATCGAAAATACGTAATAGTATCTGAAGTCATGGCAGTAATAGTATCTGTGGAGTCATAGCACTAAGGCGATTACACCAATGTTAGTTTGATTTTAAGCGAAGCTGAACATTCTCTTTTTCTTTTTTTAAAGCTGGTAGAGAGACAGAAACCCTGGTGAAAATCTCCTCATGATGGGAAGATTTGGAACGGGTATATACCCATTTTAGATGGGTATATATTCTTTTAAAATGGGCATATCCATGGGTCATGGGCATTTTTGGAACTACCTATGAGGAGATTTCCACTAGGGAAGGGAGAGGGTTTTGAATCTCACTTAAAATTAAAGTAACGTTGGTGCAATCGGGCTTAAAACATTAATGTTTAAACGGCGTGTGCGTTCTATTGTCATATTGTAACACGACACTACAAGCGTACCAGACTATCATTGGAGAAATAAGTTGTACTCTAATGTAACTACTTTTATGTATACTGCAATAGTCGTTCGCGTTTACCTCGTGTTCGCAATTTCTCCATTCTCCACTAGTCGTTATTGCATTAAAGTAACTCGTTAGTGTTATTGTTATTCGCGACACGTAACTCGTTATTTTTGTTACTCGCAACATGGTCGAATATAACACTCCCTTCTCTTTGGAAATTTACTTGTGCACTACTTTCATATACACATGTACTGTATTTGTATGTACAAAATAACGATAAAAAGTAACGATTATATTTGTTAACGTTGATAAAATAATGTAACTACGTTACCATTATCGTTACTAATAAAAATATAATGTCATTATGAATTTGTTATTAAAAAATAATGCCAAATTATTGAAATTTATTTTCTTCTTAATATATTTTTTACAAATAATGTGTGTTTTTGACAACTTTTATATACACATACTCTTTTGGAAATAATATAATTAAGAAATACGTATTTCATACATTATTTAGAAGAAAATAGAAAATCTATCTCTCGCAATAACGTAAATATCTTTAGTGATATTCTATCGGTAAATTGAATTAGAGTAGTCCGAGATAAAATCATTCTCGCGAAAATATGTTACAAGATATGGAAGGCGATGTGATGAGACACTTCCATCGAAAGACTGTGACCTTGTTTTTAGTTTCGTGGATTTTCTGTTGACTAGTCGAATGATTGGGGAAGAATTATGCGTACGTATCATAAGCAACGTTTCATCTAAATGCTTCCTGCAAACTCCTTTTCCTTTACTTCGCGGAATAGCCATTTCCTGTGTGGCATCCTTCTTGAAATTGAACAGAAAGACGTAGTGTTTCTTTGATCATACACTATCTGTTTCTGTTCTATTCGTAAACAAACCGATGGTACAACGATAGATATAAAGGTAATCACCGATGGTTCAACGCAATTCTCCTTGCGATTTTTATCCATAGGGAATATGAAAATCCGTATTATATTTCTTGGAAGAATATAAAATCCAGTATCATATATGAAATAGTTTGTGTATAAAGATAAACTTGTATTAATCCCTCGCGTGATTTTTTTAAATGTAATTCCTTGTGTTGGGTGTTTTAGACATCTCAATATTATATTTCAATTTTCGTTGTTCTTTTTGATGATTTACAATTAAATAAAAATTGATAATGTTCTATACATCCTTTATATAAAGATAACTGTAAAAGTTCTTTGAAACAATTTGCGCTAAATATAATGGGCATAAATAGCATTCACACATTTAGCGAATTAGTCTGGATAGGGTTCTCACAAGTCAGAGAAATCAGGGAAGTCATGGAAAAGTCAGGGATTTAGCAAAATTTTCTGGAAAAATAGAATGACTGTAAAGAAGTTTAAAACGCGTACATTATAGCCACGCAATTTTAGTTACGCGCCCTCATGAGCTCTCACGGCTTGCGCTATCACTTGATAACGCGTGGTGGGGGGAATAGTAGCCTTTATAATAGCAGATTGAGATTTTAATAAATAGGATCTAGTTTTGATAAAAAAGAAACTTTATTCATTGATTTATGTTCCTTATATTCTCCTCTCTTTCTCTTGCTGCTGTTTATTGATAATAAATAAAAAAAAGAGAGGAAGAGGAAAAGAATCGTGTCCATACATAAAAGGAAAACACAAAAAATACTACTAACTTAACAATTAAATACAGCGTCAGCAACATTAATAGTAATTTACATTGTTATGTTAAATTGCTCTATCAATAAAATGTTTAACGATTTTCAAATCAGGATGAAAATACAAAAAAAATTCGAAATATGTATTATTGAAAGTCAGGGAAAATCAGAAAATTTTGTCTGGAAATCAGGGAAATGTCAGGGAATTTTGGGACGAAAAATTTGTGGCTCTGCTGGAGTGTCTTGTCACGCAAATAATGAAGGGTTAATTAAATTCATTAAACTTCACCAAAGTTTTATTCAACATTCTGAAGAATGTTAAAAGTGAAACAGATGGGCACTTTTCTTCGAGTTTTAATTAGTTATTTGATATGACACCTGAAATCAAATCAAGAACTTTTAAAACGCTTTTAAACTTGGATAAATGTGTTTTTACGTTTTTAGTAGTATTTAAATTGAAGAATACGATTAAAAAATCCATTGTTTTTTTTGGACGTTAGCACGTTTCGGCCTATGCATTGTTGCTAAAAAATGGAGGTACACAATTCAATTTAATTACATATGCATGTCATTATTACATAAAAATATTGCGTAGTAGATTTATAATTATAGATGCGCTTGCAGAGTCTCAGGAAAAAATCCTTCACGAACAAATTGATAAATATAATAAGTACTGCTGAGAAATAACGCTTGTTTACATCAGATGTTTGAGAAAATGCAATTTCCTTTATAAGCTTTTAAAGCTTCTCTTCCGTTCCTTAAATATCATTCTCTTCATAAACGTATTCCGAAAATTTGAATCTTCTATATATCTTTTATATAAATACATTCTTATATTTTCTAGAAATTCTTTTATTTTTTTGTATCACTATTGCGAGAAGGAAAAATTTACAAAAGATTTAATTTGATACATACTTACTTGTTATTCAACAAATTATATTATAATAGCAAAAAAAATCAAATGATCCCAATATAAAACGTATTATGCAATGTGCTTCGTTGTGCTTGAAATAACAACGTTATATCATATTACATCACTGTTGGAAAACTCGGAATAATTCCGTTTTGTTCAGTGTTCGTGAAACTGCAGTTTTAGTTTTAGATGTAATTATATAATTCTCTTTCAATGTTATTTAACTCTGAAATAACTGTTATTATGTGTTTAACGTGTTTAACAATTTACAATATGAACACAAACAAAATAGATAATAATCATCTCTTATTCTCGTCTAACATTTATAATAAATAAAATCAGAACAGAAGTTATTAGATATCAAATACGCACAGACTCTGAGATCAATTCGAATAAAATTAAATTGTATTTTATCTTCTTTAAAATTATTAAAAGAATTATACATATTTAATTTTTAGGAATTATTGTATAATTAATTAATTAATTAATTTTCCTTTTCGGCGTTGAATAATTTATGATGATGAATCAATTTGCTTGAAAACTGCATTATTATTTCCGTACACTGTAAAGTTATAAGAGTTGCTGGACAGCTGTATGTTCCCTATGGGTCGGAACAATGTACTTTACCGCAAAACGTCATTCATCGTGTCTGTGACCGAAGCATGCTGTGTGCATGGCAAACTTTGTGCTAAACCCTAGAACTGTATCGCGCCACCCCTTCGATGTTTGTTCTTGTCTCCTTGCCGACTTATCATACTGGTTTCGCTAAAACTTTCGCTCAATTTATTCTCAGAAATTCCTACATTAAAGCATTGTATTTTACTGACGAATATTGTTATATTCCATTGTCAGCTGCTAAATGTGAATGAAGTTATATAATCGACACAGCTTTTCATAAAATTTAATTAATATGAATGAGAGTAACGGTTGAAATCATGAAATTGCGAAGTTACTAAAATATATACATGAAAGGTATTAAATATTATTTTTAATTTAGTTTCAGTTTTACTTATAATAAAAGAAATAAAAATGTATCTTTTTTAAATATGAAGTCTGAAAGAATATATTTTGAGAGATGTTTAAAACTTTTTATTCTAAAAAGCAATAACTATCACTATCTTTTTAATGGTGTGCACTGTATTCTTAGTGGGTTCTCGAAGAAAAGGGAATTGACAAGAACTTTATAACATCGTAAAGTTCTTTTCAGGCTCCATTATTTAACAGAACTATTTTCTGCTTGAAATAGAGCATCCATTTCTTGTGAAAAGAACGCTCCTGCCGATTAAGGGATAGGACCAGCTGGTTTTGTCATGGTACTTTATTGCGTGTAATGCTTTATTGCGCGGGTTCTATTGTAGCTAAGGCTTACAGTCAGTGCATAGAATCTCTTCAGTTTTAGTGATCGTTGTCGCGGTCTTTAATCTTTTTTCATGATACTCAAGAAGACGTTTGAGAAATGAAAGTTGCAATTTCTCTGGATTGTCGTGACGAAATGTTGAAAAACTGTTATGAATGTAGAGAAATGATGCTCATTTAGAAAAGAAGAAAGCTTTAGTGTATATAGGTCAACCATTCCCTGATTATAAAATTCTATACAAGCTATATTTAAATTAGCTAATGTATTTTAATGTATTTTTATTACATAAACATAATTAATTAATGTATTTTTATGTTTTTATTACATAAAAACATATATTAATATATTTTATATTTTAATATATACTTTTATTTATATTTCAATATGATGAAATATATATTTTAATATACTAAAACACTAAAGTATAAAAACTTATTTTAATTATATTGTCAAAAGTATAAAAATATTATGTAAATACTGTCGTCATTTTTGTATAAAACTATTGTTACTATATTATAGGGGAAGGTGTGAAATAACAATTTAAATCTATAAAAAATATATGTTACTGTCAACACTTCAAAGAATATTTTAGAACTTTTTTAAATTTTTAGACATCAAAATACAACTTGCACAAGAAAAAATGTCAAAATCGGTCAAAGGTACAATATCAGTTACTGATTAAAGGTACAACGCTTGCTTATTTTTTATTTGTTATTACTTTTATAAATTATAGGTTAAGATTGACAGTATTAAGTTTTAAATAATTTTTTCTGAATATCTATTTAACATTTTAGGCAATTCCAACATAAGACAGAATACATATACAACATTTTATGAGATTAAAAAGCGTCTTGAAATTATTTCATTCGAACGCTTGAAAACAATAAATGATTTTTCACAGGAGTATAATTCTATTCATTGTTATAATTATAAGTTATAAAACACCTCTGGTATTCGTACTACAAACTGCATATTTTTACTTTTAAAAATATATCTAATAGATTTTTTATAAATTCAAATGGTTAAAGGTACAACCGGTCAAAGGAACACCATGTTCCCCTACATTTTTACGTATTACATACGATTTTTATTTTGAAATGTAAAGCGAATAAATGTTAGGAATATATAAGCCTCATAAAATATTTCTGTTCTTTTATGACAGATCTTATACATCAAAAATTGTAAGAATATATTCTATTATTATTCCTTAAGAAAATTTTAATTTCCCAGAGAACATTCGCATTCTCCCATTTAATTTCAATAAAATGATTATTATTTTTTATTAAAAAAATTTTCATTTTGTTTCTCATAAAATAAAACAAGAACTGCAAAAGCTTTGTCGTTCTGCAAGACTTCAACATTCCTGCATTTCACGTTCTGCGATCTTAAGGTTTCCTGAAGCATTCCAAAGTGCAGTGCTTTTTGCGATGATAAAAGCTACCACAATAAATGAGGATTCCCCGAAATAATTATTTATATGTACCTACATACATATATTGTTATGTACGTACTTTTTAAAAAAGCTTTGAGTAATAACACTATTAAAACAGTTGAAAGTTGATTAACGCGAAGTGCATCAAATTAATTTTGCAATAATAAAAATTTATGTAAGCTATTAGAGGAAGGTCGCCTACTTAATAACGATTATATCACTTTTTTTTGTGTGCTTTTGGACTATATTTCTTAAACAAAGGCTAAAAAGAAAACTTTGAAAACATAAATATAAATTAGAAACTGTCTTTTATCAGTGATATAGAAGTTCTTATAATATTGTTTAGAATTTTGTAATAATTAATCAAAAGAAATTGGAAAGAATAAGGGCAATATGCCCTTATTCTTGGTAATAATTAATTTTTTAAGTAATTAATTTTTTTATAAGATAATCAAAAATGAGCGCTTAAAATTGGCTATAAAATGAAGATAAATAGTAGACCTTAAGGGGATCCTATAGCCGTCTGTATTACTGACTAAATCGTAATTTTTGTATAACAATTACTATTTTCCTCTTTTACAGATTCTCTCTTTCTCGAAAATCTTTTTCCAGGATTAAAGTATACGCATTGAAGATGTCTGTGAGGTGGAACTTATGCTGAGAACGACAAAAAATTTCGAAATTGAAATTTTAAGAAATATTTTTTGCCGTTCTCGGCGTAAACTCCACCTCACAAAAACATGTATTAATTCTTATTTTTTTTCGTTTACAGAAATTATTAGTATAAAATGTCTACGTTAATGTAAATATAAAAATTTCAAGACTTCTTTCACTTTAACATAAAATGTTTTTGTTACTTGTATATGCATACTTTATGCTATTCCGCACGATGCAAATATGTAATGTTAAAGTATTTTTTTAGAGGCTTTTCCCGTAAATACAGGAACGCCTTCAGCTCCAATAAGGCTATTTATTTAACACAATAATGCGATACTAAGCGTATATTAAGTTAATTTATAGTCTTACAGACCATAAGTGTCGTTTTACGCTGCACACTAATTTTATGTTTAAAACTATATTACGAGAAAAATAAAAAAGAGAAAAATATAAATAAAACAGTTTTAGGAATATGTAAAACGATATAATATTATCAATAATATATCCACTATTATTTTAATCACGCAAATGAAAATTGTAAGAATTTTATTTTTGCATTTGTAAAATTCGTTGATTTTTAGCTGATTTTGAATAGAAACAAGTACACAAATGTATAAGTCTTTTTCTTCTGTAATTATCTAAATAGATCATATGTTCTTATCAATATTAATAAAATAATAATAAATAATAATAAATAAATAATAATAAGATGTAATGTTTAATTTACGAAAAATAAATAACGTCTCGATCTTAGGAGACCTATGTCTGCAGTATCGTTAACTTTCCTCTATATAATCATTTTTATGCTGACAATTGCAGCGTTCATTTTATACACATACGTATAACGTATTATTAGTCAATATGTTGAAAATAATAAAGACAGCTTTGTTCCGACACAAAGTGAATTATCTTTGTGTATACATTCCTCCTTGGGAGCAGGTATTGCTTTATTATACCTATGTTATATAACCGACTCACGTCATGTCAGCCGACTTTACATAATGAAATCGAGGTGGTTTCAGCACATAATACATTTATCTAATAACGCCGGTTATTTTCAATCAATAAGTAATATTCAAGTAGGCGAACAAAAATTACGTTATAATGGTCTGAAAATAATGTTACGGAAATAAAATTGCGCGTAAGTTACACACTTGCACTACAGCAAATTTTACACGTAGCGTAGTATAAAGATAGAATTAAACTTATTAAACGTATGCGCATTGATTTTTCAAGTTTTTTTATTGCTCATGTATTTTATCACTTCAAGGTCGTTGATTTTTTGCGAAGAAAACAAAAAAGGCTACTTTATGGCTCCATTAAATCTCGCGCTTCGTTTAAGCGTTGCGATTATCTTTTCTTTCGCCGTTACCGCCATCGCCTGCGGGAGAATAAAACAAAAAAATTGTAGAAAAAGAGAGAAAAAGAAAGAGAGAGAGAGAGAGAGAGAGAGAGAAGAGAATTCTTGACTTGTAATTACCCGCGTGCTCTTTACGCGCATCCCCGCATTCGACACAACTTTCTCACCCCTTGTTCGCTGTCCACCAGGCTTTTAACGGTAAGCGATCTCTGCTCTGAAATATGAGACTTAGGGAAGATTTTTTTTTTCCTAGCAAGTAACTGTCGTTACGGGATCTCCGTGTAGAACTGCGCCATGAAGTCGGGGTAAACTCTTCAACTTTATCGAGGAACTTATTTCAGCGATCATTATTTGTGAACGGCGACTGTAACGTTTTAATCCCTATTATACCATCGATCGTAAGTCCTTACGGCAATTTCCTTAATAGACATATCATAGTACGCGAGTTATATTAACTGCGTACATTATTTACGGAGCTGCAGGTCGATAAATTCGCTTTTTTATTATTAAAGGCATACGCTTGAAAAATATTTGCGAAACTTACGCGTGACTATAATTTCAGAATTGAAAAAGACGGCGAGCGTATGCGATCGATGGTCTTCCAATCGTGCGTTAGTCGAGGCGTAACAACCATTCGCGGTTCTGTGATTTATGATAGGAGGATGATAAACAAGCGCGGGCGAAATTTAAACGGATTTTGAAGTCGCTTTGTCGAGGAAGATTTAATGCCGTACTAAACCAAAATGTCGAAACTGTACGCGCAATAGGCGAAAGTGCAAACGAATGTCACCGTTGCTCTGTCACGACAGAACCTTTTCTGCTCGCGATGAAAACGCGAACCAGAGATACGTAACCGATATATCAAACGTAGTCGAGCATGGTCTCTGAATAATGCATGAGGGCGAGCAATGCGCGAACGGAGAGGCACATTTTCAGCACCACTGATGTTCTCTTTTTTTCTGCATTCTACGAGATGCACGTTGTCCTGTTTCTCATTTTTGCCTCACAAATGTGACATTTTCCATATAAATCCATTCAAATAGCAGGCACATAGGACTGAGAGATACTTTTATTACGTGCCTTCAATTTTTTAGAGATGAATGTTTTTCGAAAGCAACTGAAGTAATAAAGAAATTAAGCTCTAAAATTAAATCTCTTTCAATTCTGAAGTTAAATCCTTTTTAGACTTATGATTCGGGTCAAATTTCAAGATAGAATTTTACTTATAACTTTATATGTACTTTAATGTATAATGTATAATAATAATATTTATATACGTACGTATTTCTGATTCTCAAATGCTTTTTGTATATGTGACACATAAAATTATAAAAAGATACATATCTTGAATTCTGATATAAATAATTAATTGTCTTAATAGAAATAAATTTTAAGATCAAACTAAGAAGTAGTTAAGAAGTAGATTTATTTCAGTTATTTCAATTATAACGTACCCTTTTTCAACAAACAAATCTATTTAAAATTATAGGCCGTCACAGTAGAGAATATCTCATTGTGGAGGGAAACGATCGACCCAAAAGGCATCGGCATGTTACGATCTCGCCAAGCAAACACAGCGATGCCGATGGAAGCGGTATGTTCACGTATATTATAATATTATATAAAGGATAAGAAAAGAGGCTATGGAATACCATTTTGTTTTATTGAAATAACTTAGTAGATATTCGCGTGACGTAACTACCGTGGATACAAGTTAGTCATATAGACTATAGAGAGATACCAATTATACTATGATTAGAAGCTCTTTGAATATGCAGAACGAACGTAATTTACAAATAACTTAAAACGGACAATGGTTGTAGTTATGGAATGAAAGAAAGATATGGAATTTATACCAACTAACATATAACTTCACATGGAAATATGAACACATAATTCGTTATCAAAGGTTCAATTATATATCATTTACGGATGTATCGCATCTATTTTTATAAATGTGTTAGTATTTATACTTTAAATGAACTATATGAAAGTTGTCTTTATAATATTGTATTTTTATTGACATTTGTTATTGTTTACATTGTTATTTTTATTATAAACTAAAATTTAAAAAACAATGACAAAGGTTTTGATTTTTTATAAGTATTTTAAGTATCAAAATAATTTATGTTAAGTTTCATTCAGAGATTAGTTACAAAGATTTAGAAGAAATAAATATTTTGTTTATTTACAGAATAAGAAATCTTTGCGTCGCAATGTAACTTTATATAAATCATCTTGAATACTTAAAATATTCATACAGAAAAATTGAGATTTTTTTCATTATTTTATAATATATTTTCATATATTTCTATTAGTGCACAAATAAAAATAGTATTACTTTTTATTGAAGTTGCTTTGATGGTAAATTGTTACTAAATTTTTCATATTACTTTTAAACGCGACTTAGAATAATCTGTAATTCTTTCATAACTTTTTCATTATTTTGAAAATATGTGGAATACATCTTCCATATTTAAGGCCTCCAAACTAGATTACATAATTAATATCAACATACTTCTGAAAACTATGTCAACGTAAAGAGTAGACACCTGCAAAATTGTCTGTCTACAAAATTAAAATGCAGTCTTTATGACAACATAGTAAACACTCATGACCAGTGGCTATGTTGTAAGTAACATTTAAGCATAATGTGAAAGAGTCATTTTGAAGTCGCTCCCAAAATGCACCGCAAACTATACAAGATGATATTCCATAACTCTTTGCGTAATTATAATTCCCTCTTTTTCCACTATACGAAAGGAAAGATGATAACAGATGATAAGACCTTA
Organism: Mycetomoellerius zeteki; assembly: GCF_001594055.1. Taxonomy (NCBI): domain Eukaryota; kingdom Metazoa; phylum Arthropoda; class Insecta; order Hymenoptera; family Formicidae; genus Mycetomoellerius; species Mycetomoellerius zeteki. The sequence continues at coordinate 70,331 of NW_017257654.1, forward strand.
AAGATGATAAAACCTAAAAAGTTTTAATTACTGTTGTAATTAATATTTAATTATGACAGTCGGATGATTAATGAGATAAGTTCAAACATTTGTTTACAGGTGACGTGACAAAGATCGAAGTGGAGCTCAAGGAAGCACCAGATGCTGTCATCGTCGGTTCTATGTCATCGGAATTGGAAGCCACCACCGAGCTCAATTCGACCTTTCCCAATGGTAAGTCTAATAATTTCATATATAATCCTGGGGGAGTAATCTCGTAACTTATATTTCTGATGTTTCATGATATTTTTCTGACCAATCTTGTTAAGCAAGATATAAAGATTCTATTCAACCTCGTCTTTCGTGTTCTTCTTTCTTAATAAGAATTGATGGTTTCCGAAATCTTTTTAGTTTTTCTTCTTTCATGTTACCGGAAAAATAAGCTTATTTGGATTTTTGAAGAAACATTTACGAAAAGTAATACTATATGCAGATCGCTATCTTGAAATTTAATGAAGTCTTGGCACGAATTTTAATTTGATCGGTATCATTATACTCGGAACAGCAGAAAAGAAACATAACCGGAATTAAAAGTGAACGCACATAGAAGTAGAAGTACGCAGTAAGCAGTAAGACGTAAGACCGCTATCTTTCATATGTATAGATATACTGGCAATGTTAACTGCTTACTTCGTACGTCTTATTGCTTACTGCTTGCTGCTTACTTCTACTTCTATGTGCGTTCACCTTAAAAGTTTAATGAGATCTTTGAAACATTCACAAATAAGGTAAATGTCCCAGTAGCCGGACGTTTAAGCGTTAGGTTTTCATAAATAATACAATTTATAATATCAAAAAGGTTTTTTAATATAAATATTTGTATTCATTTGAAAACTCAAAACTCCCTTAAGCAAGGAAAAATTATTTGAACCCACTTATAACAATTATTAATTAAAATATTTAAATAAATAATAGAATGCGTCAATGTATCAGTGGCCGGACAAGCCGGTCGGGCATTGAGACGTAATTGTCCCAGTGTCCGACCACAATTGGAAAATTAATATGCTGACGCGGAAAATAATAATATAAATAGATGTTTAATGACAAAAGACTAATTCAAATTGATCTTTAAGATAAAAAAAGCATTTGAGATTAATATTAATATAAATAAATAAAAGTTTGTGTAACTGTCCGGACATAAGTACTGTCCGATCCCAATGACTGGACATCTACCTATGTCCGGACATAACCTATGTCCATTTACATAACACTTTATTTATTTAAGTTAATATTAGTCTCAAATACACTTTTTAAAACGTAATATTATAATTTAATTGTAATCTTTAAATGCAATTAAATTATAATATACTGTAATAAAAAAAGCATTTGAGATTAATAATAATAAATTTTGTGTAAGTGTGTGTCCAGACACTGGGACGTTTACCTTAATAGGTCTGTTTTTTATTACTGCACTTTTTCTGAACTAATACACATAGTGCGGCAATAAAAAACAGACCTAATGTTTCAATTTGGAAGAGTCCCGAAAGCTCGATTTTTCGTATATCGTTTGTTTGTATGAATTTTTGACGTGACTTCTTTTTATTTTTATTGTAACAACGAGAAGAAATAATTCGTCGAGTAATTGAGTTTTCCAATGTTTACCTACCTTCCGCTCTGAGCTTTCGTTCTGCACGTCGATTCAATTTTATTTTCATCAATCAACGAAGCATTATTCAGAAAGGATCATTTCACATCTCACGGTATTTCCACGAAATCTATCTACGTTCACGACGAAATGACGGTTTCACGATAAACGTAGATGTAGATCAGTAGAAATTACATTAATGAGTAAATAATAATCGATTATTCCATAACGTGCAAAACGTGCAAATTTTCCGATATTGGATCTTCGCTAATCTAATTCGAGTTTAGGTAGTTAGTACGTTTTACGGCCGCTATTTATTTTAGTTTTACGTGAAACTGTAAATGTGTTTATACTTGACGATACTCCAGAGATTTTACGGAAAATTGTTGGTGACAGAAGATCGATCACATAATTTTTCTTGAGGAATGAAAACATGGAAAAGTAAAATTTCACATAAATTTGGCATACTTGTGATCAAATTTGCGGTAGACCACCTGCGATGCAATTTAATATATTACGAAGAAAAAGGAGTATCAAAAACTTTGCAATATGTTGCGTTTTCGCAGTTATTTAAATTAAATTTCAATTCTTTAATAAGTAAGTTTAACAAGTAAGTGTAAAGTTTGAAAATGTATGAAAAGTTTTGTTACTCGGGGGACACAAAGAAAGAAGATTTAAAGCAGATATAAATTATGTATAGAATGTCGTCTCAAAGTATGTATACTCTACATACATCACGGATGCCAAGAACGAGCATTGTACAATACCTATAATGGAATCTATCTACTCCTTTTTCTCCGTTTGATTTTCTACATGATAGCCTGCGAAGTAAAGTTCTCTCCCCGGGCCCGTTTCGACGGCATAGGACGGTGGATATCAATTTATCAGTTCGATCGTTTGCCATACGAGCGTAGTATGAAACATCGTTAGACGGCATTATATGACCGCCAACAAAGGTTTACGTATGACTGAACATCGAATTGTACCCCTGAGCGATATTTCCTGAGTTTATTTTCTCTCTCGCAGTCAGCCAGACATGTTCGCATATAAGTTGGCTCGTAGATCAAAGGATGCACACAAGAAATTAGGTCACATTATCATGGTCGCGTTAGATTAACTTTAATCTTAATACTAATCCATATTAATAGGAGTATAATGTTCATGCCGTGCACTCATTAAACACTGATCTTTCACATAAACTTATAACTTCCTTCGTTGTTTATAATTGTATAGTTTTTGTACACTTTATCGCAAGAAACGAGAGAGGATTTAATCAGGGATTGCAGAAACGGGCGCGGTAGTGGTACGAGCCGAGGAGGTCCTGATTGTCGTTCTTGTCCTGGTCCTATGGGTGGCTGCCATCGCTCTGTTTTTCAATCGATGGGGCAAGATCCGCATGCTCGAACCGTACCAGCCGAAATTTCAGCAACAACACAGACAAAGCTGCACCATAATCGACCCAAGCCCACTCCAGGTAAGTACATTCGTGTCGAGCTCGTTCTTCTCTCCGCGTGTACTCCCTTATTCCGCATGGATAGCATACTGAATGTTTATGCAGTTGTTGGAACGCACCGAATTGCATCGTCGGATTACCATAATGGACACAATCCGTGTAAATGTGTAGCGGAAGCAACTCTCGGTGTGCCTGGCTATATTCTACATGACGTTGCAAACGATTATGTATCAGTATATATGTATATACTAATGTAGACAGAAATGTTAACGATAACTTGCGACTAATGGATAATCAGATAAGAGCTTAAATTAATGGTTTCCATTTAGAAAATAATTCTAATTTAAAGCATTGTTTGCATTGCTCGGTAAAATTAAAAGGTACTAATTAACGGAATTGAGTTTGCTTTAACTAAAAATTTTATGATTATTACTGTTGATTTAATATTTTATTTTAAATATTATGATTTTAATATAATTCTGTGCAACGTATCGACCGTATTTAATTTAATTAAATAATTTGCGAAGTTTCTCTTCGTGGCGCGTAAATTAGGTAAATGCGTTATGTGGAATACAAGTTTCGCAGTTAGTGGGATGAAAATTAAATCTCCCGATATATATTCATGTAGTGGTACAGAGATTCTGATTATTTTCCATTTAATTACCAAAATAACGACGAGCATTATGGAACTATAATACATAGCTGTAAGGCAAACTCGGTATGTTAAACTACCGTTAAAGGAGATTGGCAAACTCGTGAGACCAGAGTAATAACTACCGCAAACTTACCTAGGATACCGGTTAAACACCATGTATCTTAAATGTTCTAAAACGTATTGTTATATATTATTATTAAAGAAAAAATAAATGCCAAGTTTTCAATAACGTTCAGTTTAAAAATACCGTAAAGCTTATTAATTTTTTTTAACTGCTAAATATATTATTTATTTTAAAGTTTACAATCTAATAAATACATGCGTATGCAATGTCTCGTATATTATGGTATAAACAAACAATAACTTGGACGTGACGTTATTGGCATGAATGCGAGAAGTAACGTATTTCCCGTACAATACGCGAGTCACGTAGACATGAACCTTGCTTCTACATCTGGATTCTACGTGTACGATTATAAATTCATTTGTATCTCTAATCGGATGCTTATGGTAATCAGCTTTAATTTCGGATCATGCCATTCTTAGAAATTGAGTCAGGAGTTTCGCAGAACAATGTTCGCTGAACAAAATAAATTCTACATCGCGTGCCAAAACGACGTATAAAACAAATATTAATTATAAAAATGAATTTAAAGAAATTGGAATTAATTTTAAAATCTTATCATTTATTCTTCAATAATATCTTTTCGGGAAGGGGTGTTAAATTAATAAATTTTTAGATAAAGACATTGTGTGTGTGTGTGTGTGTGGATCGGCGGCTATAAATCGAGACAATGAATACCTATATCCAGTAAGTCAAACCGTCGATATCTATTCATTCTATATTCCAATTGCGCGCTTTGGAAGTTCCTAAATCTTGTAGTAGCCATTAAACTGCCAAACGCATTTATGTCAGCTTATTTATCATTCAGAGATGAATGCAAAATAAACGAGAGGATTTACTGCTGCGTATTTGTTATAAATTGACTCTCCAATGGTTCCCTGTCGGAACGGGTGCTTCTCGTCGCAGTCAGATATATCATATGTTTCGTAACCGGCTTCCAGATGACCATATACATACTTTAAGATTTTGTTATTATATACAAAGTACGTATAAACAACGTATGAAGCAATTTATCAGAATGTTCTGAGATTGTTTTGCAGACGAAGGGTCTGAGCACAAGAATTATCGTAATACTTACTTAGACTTAAGTTGTAGACGTAAGTAACGCACAAGATTTGGCATATGACTCTCTTGAAGACATGGCAATAAGTTGTACGTCATACGTGAAAGCTCTAAGTAAGTGTTACGACAATTCTTGTGCTCAGACCTTACAGTTGATGACAGAAGACGTGACGTTTGTCTTAAGACATAGATGTAAGGTAAGACAGAGGAAAGTTTATAATCTAAAGACTAATAGCCTTTCACGACTTAAGTTATAAATTTTTCTCTGCCTTACCCAGCGTCCACGTTTAAGACAAACTTAAGCGCATACATCTCGTTCTCTGCCATTAGCTTAATTAGCCTAATTGGCTTAATTAATTACAGTTTAATGGATATTCACGTTTGGTGGGTACATAAATTCCAGATCGGACTGTTTTAATTACGCTTTGATTTTTGAATCTGATTTCAAAGTCAAAATATACACGAACGTAAATAAAATCCAAATTGGAACAAGAGAATTTGCCGTGCGAATGATCTTTCATTTATATTGAAATTAAGCTATTTTGTTTTGTAACTCCATAGAGAGAGATTTTAGATAACAAATATAAATGTACCATATTTGCGAGACAAATCCTTTTACGATATTATTGCATTGACGTGCATGTTTTGTTATTCATGCGGTTTAGAAAATAAATTTTTTGAGCGAATAACACATTGCGTCAGGAATCAACCTTTGTAGGCGTATAGGATGCGCCAAATATTTCGCAATGTCCACATATTGATATTGGATTTACCGGTATAAAGGAATACAAATCACGAATGGGATATGTGCTCCAAAATAGGTGCTCAAAAACAAAATTCACAAATCCGATCATCTCGTCGCGCTGTATATCGCCGAGATTTTTACGAGTTCGCTATATAGCTATCCATTCATTTCGTGTAAAATTTTGCTTCCCAACATTGACATTGTATTTTTTTATCGCGTCAATTAATCACGCCTAGCATCATCAAAAGCAGCAAAATAATCCCAGGGTTGTTTGAATTTGATATAAAAGGTATATTAAATGTTTTTGTTATAACAATAGATTTTTGTTTCTAGTGCTTCTACAATATGTATAGGACAATGTATGTGAACGTTACATGGACGTACGTTTCGCGTCCGTGAGCTTCGAGCAATTACTTTTAGATAGGAATCACCATTCGCCAATATGTATTTCTGCGTCCATGGTAATTCAATCGCGGAAACGTTCGATTGCATTGGCGTTTACTATGTCAGAAGCCGACCTCGATTCTGTCAAATCACGTATCTTAAAATTGCTCTCGACGGTCTGCAGATGGTATCCGAGGGAAGTTGGCTCGAAACTATTTTTAATTTGGATACGCACGGCTAAATCAAAATATTGATGATCTAACGACATAAAACATGACGGATATCTAAGCGAAAAATTTGTATAGAGCTATATAATTTAGAATACGGATAATAATGGGCTTAACAAGCTTATAATGATGATAAATTACTTGTATCTCTGACGTGATGCGAGAAAAATTGGGAACAGTTGCTCATCGGTGACATCGACCGACTGACGAAGGTTCTGTATTTAATGAAAACTAAATGAAAACTTTTCTCAAGATACTTCACGTAATTCTATTTAAACAGACTCGCAAACCATTCTGGTCCGCAAACCACCATCATTCTGAATGTCCTTGGTAAGTGGAACTTCGTTCCGATGTAGTTACAAGAGGTACTCAAATTATCGAATGTCCGATCGTCGATTTTGGGACGAGTTTGCTGAAGTCCAGTTTACTGTAGGATTCGGATATGCCTGATTGAAGTGAATCCCGCGAGGGGATTTTCAATACTCGATTCAATCCTAGAAGGAAGATCGATCGTCTATTTGCAATATATAGAATGCGAATGGATTTACTATTGTTCTCTAAATTGTTTGAGTGAGTACATGTGGTGAGCTTTCAGGGGATTACAACGTGTAGTTAGTGGCTCTAGAGGTTCTAGAGGGAAGTTTGTGTCGCGTACACAGTCTGGCATATTAACACCATTACTGACTGTCTATCATGCATATTCCAACTCTGTGCAAACGTGAATATCTTTTCACTGATTAGATAGACTTCTGAATATATTCATAAATCTACAGATTTTGGATCTACATATTCGGGTATTTATCCATAAATCCATACATCCATAAATCTTCCAATCGGTAATTTACGTTTTCATCTGACTGGTGAAGTCAAAATTACTTTCTATTTGTACAATAAATTAATATATTATTAATTGACATATATCTTAGTTAAAGTTTCGATCTGGATTTTAATATTAAATCCATTGTAACAACATTTTGATATGTCGAGGTCTGCAATTTATACGAGGTGTTACGATTATGCTAATGCTAACGAATAACGGCATGATATTACATGCAATATTCAAGACAGCATCTGTATAATGAAGGGATATGCACATGTCTGCGCATGGAACCTGCAATTTGTCATTCTAAGTATGCGAGTACGCCCTGTGCGCAGTTACATCGTTCCATTAAAGCCTTAAAGTAATGTCGTACATATTACACGCGTTTTCGTTTGGGAGATATTATCCCGTCATACTTCTGATGTGTGTATACGCGTTCCCAGATCCGTAATCCTCTGAAGCCGCGTTAACCAATATCGCTGTCTCGTTCAATTTTCATGATTGATGAGGAAGCTATGGGGAATAAGCTGTTGAAGGAAGCTTGCAGCGACTTTCAATCGTATGAATAAATTAATGTCACCGGAATATTTTCCCATCAAGTAATTGATACGGTAATATGACATTATTGCTAAAGAGGATAATGAAGTACATTGTTTACATAATATATAACCAGACACGTATAAAATGACAATTTCTTCGTATTTTATTTAGTCGTGCTGCCATAAATGTTATAAATAATTCCATAATTTCCTAATCATCAGCGGTATTCTATTTGTCTATGCGTTAGTTTTATAAATAGCAAAATGATTGAAAATCACGCGCAAATGTTAATGAACGGTTTGTCGAGGTCAGATAAATTGTCGAAGATATTTAGCGAATTTCAATGTGTGCTCGGGCCACTTCATTGTGATTGGACATCCCATATACGCTCAAACGTCGAACGTTCTCCGATAATTAGGATCGTGGAAATTCATTCCAAGTATCTTCAATCGTATAATTCAGGATCTGAGTAATTAGTAATTAGTTTCGCAAATTCTCTCTCTCTCTCTCTCTCTCATTGGGTTACAAACGCGAACGGTTCTATCGTAAAAGAAAAATTATAGCCTTTTCGTCGTTTAAAAAAAATTATAAGATGAAGAATCTCGTTCTGCTACTTCCCTCATTTACCTACGCTACGATGTTTTATTGGTACACTTGATTCTGTCCGTTTAATACGCTCCGCGTTGAATCACTCGTGATAGAGGATTGCAAGGAACCGTAAATTGAGCGAAGCATCGGTGGAATACGCGTCTCCATCCTCTTTTGCATAATACATGTAAATGCAACGTCATCCCTTTCAGCTGACTCGCGACACCCGTAATCTCGGAAAATGCAGCACTGCGTCTTATAAAATCCATCGCGACAGCAAGTAGCGACCTATGCTGAGCATCTAGAATAACGTATTCTCACAACTCGTGATGAAAATCGCGAGCAGCGCGGGCGTGTGAGTTGCACACGAAAGTTCTCCGTTGCTTTTCAGCTACATATTTCAGCGAGCTATCAGTGATACATCATAAACCGGGACTCTTAAAATATCCTATTTACGTCCCACGAGGAAATTTTGTATCGCAATCTTTCCCCCTGATTACAATAGAATTTAACAAAATGGCGTTATAACCCGGCCTTGCGCGAAGAAACTTCGATCGCGTTGGGAAACTTCATTTACGAAGGAACAATATTACTTTCGCTAGCCACGGGGCTTTTACAAAACAAATTTCTCTCGTTACCACAACAATACTGTCACGACCATTAAACCACCATCGCGTCTACTAGAAAATCATGTCAACGTGTCCAACAAACACACATATGTCTCCGTATATCAAGTCACGTCCGCCCAACACATCTCCACCGACAGTTAGCCAGTCACGTATCTTGTTATATATCTCTGGTTCAAATGGTTCTGTGAGAGCATCACCATAATTAACCCATTATTTATTTTGGCTGCGACTATATATGTATATATAGAAAGAACGATTTTGTTAAAGTATCTGAAAATTTAACTGGATACGGATCTGAAAATAATTGTGTTGGATTAAAAATAATTATGTAGAACACTCAAGCATAATCGGCAAAAAGCTTTGACGTTTTTATAACAACCAACTTCAGCGTCCTACATAATTATTTTATAGAATGGTATAAGAATGGTATAACCATTCTTTTCATGTATGTGCAGATATATATTATGTGGGACCATAAGTTTGTTCAGTTTTTTAATAAAATATTGAACGCAAAATGTGTAGTTAGAAATATTTTTAATCAATTAAATGTTATACTATTTTGTTCGTTCCATCGTGTACATGAAAAGGACGGTTTTGTTGTAGTATCTACAAAAGCTAGATACAAATCTGAAAATAATTTTGGATCGTCAAAATAATAGTAAAAAGGAATGTTTAAACTGATTGTTATAGAATGTCAAAACTTTTTGCAAAATTACTCATCATGCTTGACATTCTTCTGTAACTATTTTAATGGTTCAACAAAATTATTTTCAGATTTGTATCTAAACTTTTAGCTCTCAAACTTCAGCAAAATTATTTTTTCATATAGAAACGGAAAATTAGATTTCTCGATTGGTAGCAAATCTAATTCTGTGCCTCATATCGCCTCATTATGTATTTAATGGAATAATGGAGGAGATCTCTACGCAGTATTCGATCTACAGCTAGATAGCCGTTCGACACCATCCATCATGTAGAGTAAAAGTACATCACGGATATAAGTCTTTCAGTATCGGCTGCAATATCCAGCAAAATCGTTCTTTTTCGTATCAATGAACTTCATTATTCTTCCTTTGTACGATCGATATTAATGATGAGCATTTTCAATTTCTCTTGAAATGAAATTTGGCAAACCACTTCTGGCACATGTATTCGATTCTTCTCCGTACACGGCACATATCTTTTTTTTAAGTCGCATTCTTATTTCTTTACGGAAATAAAAAAACATTATGCACCGAATTAACATGTTATTTCCTTCCATTTTTAAATTGTTGCCAAAATTGCCAACTGTTACTAACTGTTGTACATTGACATCACCTTTCAGAATACATATGATATTTCATATGTTTGAGAGCAATTATATAGTGATTACCAATAAAAATTTTACTGGACCGTATATTTAAAAATTTAACAATAAAAAATAGAAGTAATGGCCGTAACGGTCAAAGCTAGATCTTTAATGCTTAAATAATTCAATCTGAATTACTATATATACTATATATGTACTTGCATATACCATATTTGTATACAGGGTGTTAGTTAAGTATGCTGTCATACTCAACAGAGCGATTCTTTGGTTTATTTCAAGTAAAAAAGTCCATATAAACATGTGTCCTAAACGACTTAGTTTCCGAAATAAAAAAATTTAAACGTGTAGTAATAATTTGTTTATTTGAAAGAAATACAGCTTGAACTAGTCAAAACCTAGTCAAAAACAGAAAAAAAACACACACATAGGCTTCAGTTCTTCTGATGAAATAAAACAATTAGATGAATTGTTGAAAATGTCTACCTTGCGCAATAATACATCCATCAAGCCTTCTTCTCAAAGATTGACGTACACGCTTAAAGATCAAAATCAGAACTGGTCTATTTTTGATTTTGTAACTTTGACTTTGACTTTGTCACTTTGTTTGTGGTTGTGCGAATGGTAACTGACGTGAAGCAAGGCATATTTATGCAGGAAGATATCTCCAACGCAATTTACCGTTTCGTCAAACATTTGCGAACATTCGCCTATATTTCGGAAACTAAGCCGTTTAGGACACATGTTTATATAGACTTACTTGAAATAAACCAAAGAATCGCTCTGTTGAGTATAGCAACATACTTAACTAACACCCTGTATAGTCATTCGAACTGCGTTCTAAATTGATTTTCCGAACTTATAAACGCAATTACTGTAGTAATATCGCGAATTAAATTGACAAGCAATTTTAATAATTTGATGCTCAATCTTAGTATTTAAAAAGAAGTCAATATGCTGAAAAACTATAAATTAGTGATTACAAAAGCATTTGAACACCATCTACCAACAAAATTGAATGGACTTATAGTTTCGCTCAATGTATATCGATATATATATATATATATACAATACATATACATCATTTGAGAGAAGCGTGTTTTATTTAAAAAAAATTATAATTTTTAGGCTGACGCTTAAAGCAGAATATAAATTTAAACGTATTTAATATTTATAAGTCTGATTTGATGTACATACATATAATTACATATCGCGCACATATGCGTATACACATGGCACTTAATCGTTTAATTGTGATGTCAATAATATGTTTGATTGTCGAGGATATCTATCTTTGCATTATTCGTTTTTTCAACCTCACTCGCGTCATCAATGGTCATGTTCCACGACCGTTACGTCTCGGCACATATTACAGCTGCGTATACATATTTTTAACCATATCGCAGAAAATCGATACAAAGATGTTAACTTTGCGTCGCGTTGCACATTTGTCGTGGACTGTTGTTTTAAAAATAACTTACTGCGGATATAACGTCGTGACGGTACTGTTGTAAACCACGTTTCAAGATCTCGCGGCGATAAATAGACCGTGTCAAGACTCGTCGGGATTATCTTCTTGTTCGCAGCATCGGAGTTCGAAGTTTAACATCTACTGCATGGAGCATCCGGTGCATCAGGTGAGCTGCGTCTCGGCCGTCGGGCCGGCTACCAGGCTGCGCCAGAACAGCGTGTTCGTGGGTTCGAGCATGTCGCTGCTGCCGGCAAGTCAGGAGACGCCTAGGAGAGCCAAGAGCGCGTTCGATCTGCAATCGCTGGTGCACGCGGAGGGCATGGGGACGCAGAACGATGAAGAGGAAAGCGACGGTGACACGCTGAGGACCCTTAGGTCTATCGGCGAGACGTCGCGACTGTTGCAGCGCGAGCGTCGATCCAGCGCTTACCAGTTCGACCGTATGGACGTCCTGGCGAGGCCGACGTTGCAGCACGAGCGCGGCATGAGTATCTGTCACTTCGACAGGACAGAGGTCCTGGCCAAACCGCTGCAGAGAGATCGCGGCATGAGTATCTGCCACTTCGACCGGATGGACGTCCTGGCCAGGCCGACATTGCAGCGCGACCGCGGCATGAGTATTTGCCACTTCGACCGGACGGATGTTCTGGCGAGGCCGCTGCAGCGCGATCGTGTCAACAGCATCTGTCACTTCGACAGAATGGACGTGCTGGCGAGACCCACGTTTCCGCCCGGCAAGTCTTTGTTGCGGGAGAGACGCGTCAGCGTGTGCAACTTCCTGGAGAGGGACGAGGAATCGTCGATTGGCAGAAATATTTTGCAAAAGGACAGACGGTTGAGCTTCAGTAACGTCGACAGAATCGAGACTCTTGGGAAATCATTGTCGCGTAGAGACCTGCGCGGCAGCATCAGCAACGTGGTGGACAGCAAACAGGACAGCCTAGCGAAATCGAGCACGATCAGAGAGAGGAACAACTCCGTGCACTTTGATCGTCCATCCTGCAGCAAAACGTCCGACGTCGTACTCGGATACAAAGCGACGTGCGTTTAATCGGGGCTTCTTCCGGCGTCTGAAGAACGCGCGAAGAAGGCGTTGATTCCGTGACGATGGTCCAGTCGCGGATCCACTTTGGACGAAATACGGCTGTGAAATCCTTTCGTAATCGCTTTCGACGCCACTTTTATCGTTTATATTTCTTCTGCTCTTTTATGAATTCTTCTGAGAGATACCACAGCCCCGAGCACCGATGGCCCTTATTGAACCGTCAAAATGCGGTAAATAATCTCTATTTAAACTCCGGTTTCGAATAATGGCTTTCCCTCATTTTCTCCTTTGCGCGATAAGCGTCGACTTCGCTCGCTCGTTTTGTAGATGAAAAACGATCTAGCCTCGGTCAGAGAAATATCTCACATTTTCTGCGCTTGCGAAATGACTTCACAAGAGTGCACGTCGGATTTTTAGGTGTTCTCCGGAAATTAAAGGCGTGTCGCGTCGCGTGGACACGCAACAGGAGGATGGAGGTTGAAGAGCGTTTTTCATCCCTTTTTCTCCCTTTTTTCTCCCGTTTGTTTTTTTCCCCGCCTTTTTGCCGTGGGCTAAATGTAATAATGAGACTACCTACCGAGCGTCGATTGCATGAATGATACATGACGGGCATTTCAACGAATTCGCTCGGGGAATTTCCATTCGTTACTCAACTATTTGTTAATATTCGAGAGTTTCGCTAACTGAACAATGGAACTGCAGAACGCGAACATAGTTGCACGAGTTTCCATAGGAGACCGCGATTGCGCGTTGGTAGATCGTTTCATTGTGATGATTTATTCGGACATTGTTCAGAATTTTTAATTAACATTCTTAATGGTGAGGTTTGACGAGCGAGCGAAGTATAATCAGTCGGCAAACAAAAAATCGACCAATCAACTTGATTCACTCCTATGTCCTATCCAATTTTGCTCTCCATCTTTCTCTCTCTCTCTCTCTCTCTCTGTCTTTCTATCTCTTACTCTCGTAGTTATAATTATAGACTTGGAGACTTTTCCTTCTCTTTCCTCTTTTTTCTCGGAATCTAATCTGCCGTAGGGAGCTGACCGTAGAAATTACTCCGTTCTTCGAAGAGACGAGGTCTCGTGTAGCATCTATTCTACTTGTAGACATACGTACGGGCTCTCGCAAATTGTCTGCACACACAAGGCAGTAAATCGGTTAGACGCAACGGCATGTTCATCGGGCGCGCATAATCTTTTGATCTGTAGAACCCATTAATGCCATTAGCACGTGGAAGAACAGCACACGCTCTCAGGGATTATTATTTAAAATCTTCACTCGCGCGTAAAAAATAGGATGCGTTCGCTTTGGATGCTTTTCATTTTATCTTTTTAGCCTCCTCTACAATAGTCGCACAGGCTGTGTCGCATGTTGCGTGTAGTAGCGTCGAAAATTTGTCGCATGTCGCAAGAGTGTCGCTAAATGAGCGTCTACAACAGCCGCAAGGATTGTTCGCACGCAATTCGGCCACAAATTCTAAACGCCAACTTGCTGTGTTGTGATTGACTGAGCTCATGCGATACTCTTGCCGCAGTCGCAGAAAGTTGAAGTTGGCTCAACTTCATACGACAAGAGCTTTTGCGACTGCGACAATCATGCGACTAGATGCGACAATTCTGCGACATTTCATACGACATGCGACACAGCTTATGCGACTATTGTAGACGAGGCTTTTAACGCATGTAATGAGAGATAAAGATAGAACGAAGCTTATCTCATGTGAGCATCTGAAGCAAACGCACCCATAGTCTGTCGCTAATATAGAAAATCATCGAATACGCATTTATTTTCTTGCGATTCAATTAAACAACGTTATAGAGCCTATTAATTTAGCTAATGTCGAATGGATTGATGTTGAATGTATCGGTCGGCTTGTTAATCGAGCTTTGCGGCCATCGATGTATGAAATGCGATACGTAGTCCGCGCATTACGACCGTACGTTTACATTTAACGATCGCAACGGTCATTAAAATTTCATTATTGCGTAATGGGTTTGATTCTGAATCTCATTTTGGTATGTCATAATTTTTCGCGGTTAATGCTGTCGTAAAGTACAAAGCATACTATTCTAAAGCCACAGATAAAAACTGTAATAATATTTGCCGTCATATCCGAATATCGATGTAACGAAATAATTACCTATTTTGAATAACTGATAGATTTACACATGATACATACATACATATACATACATGTGCGGGAACTAATGTCAGATATTTTCGGAGAGCCTACATATTTTTATCTGTTGGAATAAGGCAAGCAATTATCAATGAGATTACTCTTAGTATCTAGTTTCTTCATCATTGGAAGATGTATGATACGCGATTACTACGTTCGGTGCTAGAGAGCTCTTAGCGAGATCTATAGTTGTACACGTGTTTGTAGTGCACGGAATTAAAGAGATGAGCTCATTGAACCGTCGGTACATTATCTCTCCTTTCAATTGAAAAGTTCACTCTAAAAGGTAATTAAAAGCGAATCAAAAAGGGAGAGATGTTACTAGAAAACTCATGCGAGCATCTCTAAATTTGTTAAAGGCCCTTGTCTGTTATTTGACGCTTTAATTAAAAGTGCAACGAAGTCACCATGTAAAAAGAGAAAAATCAACACTGTTTAATCCGCACAGCGGAAAGCGGCCTTCAATAAAACGAGATATTATTGTAACATTTTTCGCGCGTATTTATATAAAAGTGGGAGTGCAAATCTCTTGACGAGATTATCATTTTATTTTTCTTCTGACGTAATTGTATCACTATATAATTAAAGGGCTCGGCTCAATAATATATTAATCTTCATGGAAAACATACCTCATCTACAGTAGTCAATACATTATTGTTCCAAATCATTATTGTTCTACAAACAGTTGATTATGGCTATTAAATAATACGATTGTCTTTCATGTAAAATAAAATACTATTTTTCTCGCAATCAAAAAAATCTCTGTTACCTCTATTATCAAACTTTATGGAAGTATTAATCACAGTTATAGCTCCCTCGTATCAGATCGAAATTCATTAACAAGGGGACCTTCTCTAATTAGCCAATAATGAAAATATCGTAGAGTAATTATATGTACATACATATACGCGTAGACACGTCAGACCAAATGTAAGCTTTAAATTTTAAGACTATTATAGTAAAGACTATTCATATGATAGATTATAACGCATTAATTTCTTAACTTCACATTCAGGCGCGTCTCAAACATTCGTACCTTCGACGATTCAGATTGTTTCAATCAAAAAGATTCTATATATTTATTGTGAATGTCCAATAAACATTAAGACACATTCGTATCTCTTTTTTACAAGAACGAAGCTTTGTAAAAATAATGCGTTGCATTTATTTTGTTAAATATTTGTTTGACAGATGGTTCTATACATTTATTTTTAATTTAACAGAAATTGCCAAATAATTTTAAGTACTGCTGAAGATTATATTTGTTCCAGAAATTCTTTGCGATTTTTTTCTATAAATTCCTACGAAAACATCAAACATTTCTATAACATATTTTCTCTTATATATATATATATATCCTCACGAAAAGTTCGAAGAATTAAAAAGGAGTAAAATATATTAAAGAACAATGTATGAGTAAGAATGATTTAATGTTAGACTTGTGTGAGACATAATAAAAAGTACGATGAATGATTAAGATCATCATAAATGATTTACGAAATGGACAAATAATTCGGCAAAAAAGCGTTTATTGAACAAGTTAATGTTAATATTTATACTTTATTATAATATGTATTTTTAAATTATTTCATTATGTATACTTTAAAGAGCTTGTTATATTTATATAATTATGAATATAAAACTCCGATTAATTAATACGTTAATCGACTTTGATTTCATACAATTTATCATTTACAATTTACCATTTACCCATGTGTGTTGGTTCGAGTAATTTTTCTAGTCGTATGATCTGCAAATTATATGTAGGAGATAATTTTGTGAATATGTTAGCGAATGACTTTTTGTGAATATGTATGTTAGCGAATGACTTTTGTATACAATAAATATTATTTGAAACAGTATTGCAATATTTGTTTTTAGTAAAGGGTTTTTATTTTTAAATGTAATCAAATATCACAAAGGTTTCTCGTGTGACGAGATTTAAACATGAGTTGCACTAGTAAATTAATTCCACATGTTATCCTATCTCTATTGTTATTTTTAAGGGAAGCGAAGCGACATCAGAAAAATGTGTCTGTGCTTTTGCGATGTCGAGAGAAGATTGCCCAGAGGCTATCGCTCGTTGTACGTACAATAAAGTGCAACAGTAAAAGCGAGTGAAATGCACAGGGTTTTGCAAAATCTGTGGCTCTCTCGCTAACCGGAAATTTTCGTGAAAGCTTCTATTTCAGAATATCCTGTACCGTATTACACCCTTTATCGTACGATGATTATCGTACGTGATGAGACTCGTTATCTTTAAACCTCTCCATTTTTAAAGAGGCACGGATCAAGTAAGGATCTCCCACTGTGCGCTAAGACCTTTCCATTCTTTCCTGAAATCTAAGATTCTAGAATTTAGGAATATTCTTGAAATCTAAGATTCTAGAATTTTGAAATATTTTTGCTTTCACTACATTTAACAGTTCTACTTTCATTTAATAGACTTTTTGGTTTTCTATAATTCGTTTAGAATCTTGATAATTTATATTTCTATCAAGGTAATCATAGGTATTATTTATTTCAAACTATTCTTTTTTTGTTATTTATCTCGTTCCAATTCACATAATGCGACTCAACTGTTATGTAACTGCTCCTCCATATTACACTTATCATGAAATTTTGACATTGATAGGACGTTGACTCATGGATTACCTTTATAATCACATTAAACTGTTTGAGTGCGAAGGAAACAAGCAGCTCAAACTGTTTAATATGACCTATCAATATTATCGACTAAACGTCAATACCTCTAAACTATATGTGATATGATTATTCTTTCATATTTTCAATCTATCATACTATTTCTAGTTTCTGTTGAGAAATGTTCTTTCATCATTTTATATCATGTGCGTGACTAAAGATTCAGCGCATTTTCTCTATCTGCGAAACCTTTGTTACTTCCATGCGATTCAGCGATTATGCTTTCTACAAAGACATGAATATAAAGAAATATGATCGTTCGCAAATATCAAAATTATGAATTATTGTACATTGAATATACATTTATACAACATTTAATTAAATTTTGATAATTCTTATTCTGTTTATTTTTTGTTGTCATAATTATGTTTCATCATGCAGGTTAATATTTTTTTCTGTTATATATTATTACGAAGTTTTACCTAAAGTTTTCTCATTATAATGATAAGCATACAGCTTGATGAGCACATATCTAGAATCACTATTTTTGAAGATTCCATTTATTTATCTTATTGTTAGTAAATTTTATAAATATTTTACATTTTGTGTTTGGCAAGATGACAAAGGCTGTAGTAATAACACTATATGGTTACTATTAGCTAACATTTTCGTGGAAATTCCTCTGTATTGAGCGAACGCTTAAGAATTCGTAATCTAACTCTGTTACGAAATACCTGGTGAAAATTTTTGCATATACAGCGCAGTAGCTTATATTTTTTTATCCTGTTTTAAAATTAATTAAATTTTTATGTGAATTTCTTTTATTTTTCTCAGAAACATCATTAATACAAAATGCAAAAATTCCAACATTTTATCTCATTATTTTGCAGAATCACTTTACAGTTATCACTTTACAGAAAAATAATGTTTCGTACGTTATTAAGTTTTTGCCACTGTGGAGCTACATATTTAGATTTTTAGCAGATGAGTCTCAACCATGAAATTTTTACGTGCTTCGAATCGCATGTAATTTAAGGAATTGCATCGAGAGATTGCAAGATCGCATGGGCTTAATATCCTGAGCCCATTGGCACGTTCTATCTAAGATTGTTGATTTTTCTCATCGTACTTGGACGAACCAGAAACTAGGGCAACTATTTCGCCGTCGCGGTTTGTCTCTCTAGAAGGAGGGAGAGAATAAAACGAAGTACCCAGGTGAAAGCAGGTGAACTCGGAAGATTCTGAGATGAGGAGCTCATGGAGAAATGTAACAGTCCGTTGTCGGCTATCAAAAGTTTCATAGAGACATTTGCGACAAGACACAAAACAGCAAACTGTGGAGAAGATGTCCCAGAAGATTCCACTTTCTGAAAGGTAAGCCGTCGTTTTTGCGATATTTTTTATTTAACTTAACATAACTTTAAGAACTTTCGATAAAACTAGCAGAAAGAATAAGAAATATTTAAGCTTTGTTTTTATTGTATTATATGATTGATTATTAAACACGTAAAATAAATATTTATTTCTAGTATTATTTCTCGCAGCTGCGTTTTTTATGGATGTGTCGTAACTAATATTTCGAAAATTATTTTATTCTTCTCGGAATTATAATTTTTTTATTTCCAAGGGTTTCTAATGAAGCGGTTTCTAATGAAAATTATTTTCATGATACGTACAGATATAAAATTATTGCTGCTGCACTGTATTATACAGTTATGAAGCACTTCGCTACTTGAGATTTGCATATGAAGCAAATTTTATTCATGTATTAATTTCTACATTGCAATTCGAATCACTGAATGCAGTAAGCGAGCAATGAAACTAAAGGGTAGAGCTCATAAAATTTGTATCGCCGTAAATAAACGTTACATCGTAAAACTCTATTTAATCTGAAGTTCTCTGCGATGTATTACGCAATTAGGCGAGTTTAGCGGAGATGACAGAGGATATAATCTAAGGCTTTGTTTTTGACAATGAAATAGATATGATTTATGAAGGCCGAGTATTACGACGGTGAGCGGTGACAGTGACGGTGAAGTGCCCTCCTTTTAAAGATTATTGAGGATGATTCGATTCAAGGACACGACGTTCTACCTTGACATTATTTTACATCCGATAGTACGAGGGTTAAATATATTGCTTCCGATATATTATGTATAATATCATGAGACATCTTATAGCTGATAAAACTATAGAGCTATTTGCTATATATATTCAGTTTTATCTTTTATTTCCCTTATCTTTAATTTCCTCTTTAATATTTCAAGTACATGTCATCAAGTACATCGCACTTTCGCTGAGTTTCCGGCCAAGTATTGTTCGCAACTCAGACTATTGTATTTTTTCATGCGTCTTCCGATGAATTCCTACGGTTATTGTCACAGTCGCGAAACGCTGGACATGCTCGGCTGAAAAACAGGAGGATGTCTGCCTCCGAAGAAGCTGAACGATATAAGATGTGGGTGATGCTAACGAAAGGATTTCCAAGAAAGAGGAAAAACGAAGAAACACCCTATCCAAGGCCAGTGTTCTCAATAACGTCTCCGGAGATCCGGTTCGCTCTTTCTTACGATCGACGGTCTGTAAAAAGCCGACGGGATATCACGAAGATATATAACGGTGGTTTTGTGCACCAAAGACGAATTTCCGAGGTATATCCGATGTACGCGCGAAATACTTAACCCTCGTTACTGGGAAATTATATGCAAAACATAAAGATCCGAAGTTAAATCTGAGTGACATTAAAGACAAATTGGAAAAGGAAAACTGTTCCAGCGTACTTGCTTTTAACAGTAAATATCAAAGTCTATTATCCAAGTCGACAACTCTACAAATGATACCACGGTCTTTCATAGCATTTGCTCTCAGTACGCAGAGTCTCATTCAACCAGTTTCCAGAGAATTACTTTCCGGAAACGTGCCATTCACGAACTCTTTTTTAAGTCAAGCGTTTGAACTACGAACCGTAAATTGGTGGTAAAATTTCTCGTATCATTCCTACGTATGTAAGTACTTTTGACATCATTCGTTAATTGTTTTCTATTCTAGAGTTTAAAGAAAGGAGTATTTCAACTGTTTAAAGAAAGTGATGTTAGAGAAATAGAAATTTAATTGAAAGGGTTGATTGGATGCGTGACATGTATAAGGGTTTACTCAAGAATGAGCTTACGCAAGATTTCCCCTTACTCTCTTATTCAAAAGAAAAATTAAAAGATATTAAGGGATCTGTGCACTTTGTATATTTCTAAATAATTCTATATAATTTTATATAATTCTATATAATTCTATATAATTCTATGTTTCTCTCTCTATATAATTCTAAATAATTTTAAAACACCTTCTAAATAAAAGTGAGAAATTCATAATTGCACGTATGTCTATTTATGCTTCGCTATGCGGAAACTATTTCAGTTAATCGTTACGTCATTACGTTAGCTCGTTAGTCTCCGGATTTCAGACACTCCCACTGGCTTCCAGCAGATCCTTAATTAAGTTGTGTATGTCTTTAGAACAGAGATTAGCTTTGGCTACCGTTCTTGAGAAAATAAGGAAATTAAAGTAAATTTATTATTTTTATATGATCAATTTGTATCGTTATATCCAACAGGATAAACATCTTACTTCATTTCCATTCCATCGTTCCATAAGAACGACTAAGGATATCTGTAATATTTTATGATTATATAATTTAATGTTCTAAGTGTCATTAGGGAGTTTTTGCAACAGCGTTTATCCAGATAGAGTGAACGCTAAGGTCACGTTATTTCAAAAACTCCCTATTTATTATCCATCAACCGCTGTTCCAATACATTTATCAAAAAAAGTATAAGAATTCTTTTGAAGCAGCAGAGTAAAACATTGCTCCGGTTTCGACGCGTTAGAAGTTATACGACCCGTCAAGTTTTAAGTCGTAAATCGTATTCGCCGGATGACAATACTTTTTCATCGCGAAACGGAGAGAAAAAGAACGATCGTGATGAACGGAATTATGCCACAATTCCTGAGTCGGGCGAAGACGAAATCCATCTTCCAAGGCTTGTTGGCGCCCTTTATATCTTGTTAAAAGTTTACGGCCGAGTTTGCGGAATATAGCGCTATAGTACACACACGTACTGCAGTATACGTCCCTCGGAATTATGGTCGCGCGGTTTTTATCTAGAAAAAAGTGCAAGATAACGCTATATATTGATCGCTTTCTTTTTTTGTTGATGAATATGACGTACATTATGCCGAAAAACATTTTAAAAGATAACTCCTGTGTTTAGCGCAACTAATAGACTGTACAAAGTTCTATTGTGATAGAAAACATTTTTCATGCACTGAAAAAAAAGATTGGCTGCTGCAGCAAATTAGATGGTAAAATATGGCATAGCATTTTTAATTGGTTGCAGCAGTCAATTTTTTGTTGTGTTAGTCTATCGAAATCCTATACTGACATTGCAGATAGGTTAACGCAACCAAAAATTGACTGCAACCAATTAAAAATGCTGTGCCATATTTTACCATCTAATTTGCTGCAGCAGCCAATCTTTTTTTCAGTGTGTCAGTCGTAAACTATTTTGATTATTTACTTAGAGTAAATCCTTCATCAAGAAAAAGATAAATCGAGAAAATTAATAAAAGCTTTAAAACGAATCAAATCTCTTCTGGCTGGCTAGCGTCCTGAATAATTAGCGAGAAAATGACGATTTGGTAGAAGTCGAACTTTAAAGTGCATCCGAGATTTACGTAAGTAAAAAATCTCTGTTTCAGCTGCGACGTTGAAAATAATCTTATTTCGGACAAAAATCAATTTACGTCGGAAATAATTGGTCACTTAATAATAAATGTATATATTTCTAATTTACATGCTATGTAAGATTGTACAGCAACATAACTGTTCTTAATTCTACAGAAACACATTGTCGTTAAATGTCATAGTTCAAAATACGCGGCAGAGTGCGTTAATTAATTTAAATGGATTAAATATTCCAAGGTTTGTATCCTCATTTAATAATAATCATCCTGTATATTTAATTTACTCGTTTTGCAATAGTTTGTTTCTAGCGTAAATTATGCTATTCGCCACTCGACGCGTCGGTTGCGAACTGATATGTTCCCACGTAGCTTTTAACGGTATTCGTTAAACATTCGATCGTGTTACTAATGCGCCGTGAGATCGAGTTAATGCGTTAGTCGCGGTTCATAATCTCACTCGGTAGTAAAGACTCGGTAACTGTAATCTATAGAACTCTATTTGATTACAAAATGTATTATGGGACGCAGAATTCGATATTAACTTCAAAAAGAAAAATAACAATAAAATTATTGAAATATGCAATTTTGCAATTCAACCGACAAGTTTTTCGTATTATTGTTATTTTTATAAACTTTGATATTTTCCATTTTTCGATATTTTTCGATATTTCCAAAACGTAATTTTAACTCTGTGAAAAAGGTAAAGAGTGCATGTTTATTCAACTCGGAAATTATTCAAAGCTGCCATTTGGAATACAGGAGCTTTCAGATATTTCGTGCAGCATGACATAATTTCAGTTTAATCGAACTGAAATTAATTATATTCGGTCATTACGCGTTTGCGTAATGACAGAAATTTCCTTTGGTAGAGGATAACGTTGTAAGTTTTGAGGTGGAAGTCGTAGGTGGAAAAAGTCAAAAAAGGAAAAATGGACCGTCGGGATTGCGTAACACGTGAAGGGAGGAGAGATACGGTCGGTGACATCTAATCTGGCGAAGATAGAGAGATCAACGCGCGAAATCCGAGCGGCACGGAGAGGCTTCGTTGGTTCCGTTGCCAATGATACGAGGCAAAGCGTAATTATCTTCAGTTACAGAAACTCACTGGATGAACTTTCAACTAAAACGTAACTGCTGCGTCTCCGACGACGACAGGAAGGAGAAGTGCAATCCACTGAGAATTAATTTGTCCTTTAATTATGAACTACTGCATCGTAGTCGTTGTTATATAAAGTATGTTGAGAAATAAAAGCAAACACCCTAACATATTTCTGAATGTTTTTATTGTAAATAACAACTAAAAAGGTTCCTTACAAAAAATTGCCAAACTTCCATATGAGTAACCATTACAATGGTTTTTTTCCAGGTCGTTAAATTGGGCGAGGGAATCCCACCCCTTGGCCACCTCGTTTCTCAATCATTCTCTTGGATTTCTTTTCTTGAAGATACATCAAAGACATATCAAAGATATATCAAAGACTTGAGGGTATATTCCATTACACATTGGAGTGTAGTGGAATACCTGCTCGATATCCTTCTTTACTGGAGCTGTTAAAGGTGCTTATGTGGAAGTGATAATTTTTTTGTAAAAAGCTCTTTTAATTATTCTTTATAATAAAAGTATCCAGACATATTTATTGTTCGTTTTTACTTCTTATGATTTCAAAATATTAAAGGTTTATCGTGTACACTTTGCATCTCAGCGATGTACATAACTGTGCGGTTGTGACACGCATATTGGAGAGTCAGTGTATGCATTTTGCTTGATGAGGACCGGACGTTGACCACAAAAATTCCACTGTGCCACGTTTTAGAGACAGAGTTTGGCAAATAATTTTCCTGCAGTTTCACCCGACAAGTTACATTGTCCATCACCGGGACATGTTTCCTCGTTACCGTTTCTAGCGACGGTTTAATTCCGGATAAAGAAAGCCAGAATCTGGAACTTTCGGATTACCGCTGGGATCACTCCGTTGTGCTCATTGTTCGGTACGTACGTGGAAAATATCTCCGTTTTCTCGTGTCAGCGAACGTTCCGTATTTAAGTCTGACGTTTTGCAGCGTCATTGAATATAAAATAATAATAACAGAAATTGTGAACCTTGCATATTGCTGTTAGAAGTGATAGACATTCAGAATTACAAATTTGCTGACTTTTGCGGTATGTACGACTTGACATTTTTAAATTAAAGTCTTTTTATGAAGAATGAAAATAAACAATTAATAAACATAAATGTAGAAGATTGAATAAAGAAAACCGATAGGGATGCAATGTAATCAGTTGCATTCAATGAATTACGTTGGATTCAATATTTATCTCTATTATTTTATTCTTGCAATTTCTTTGCATTTATAAACAAAATCATCAGTCTCTCTTATTTTTTCCTATTAAACACAAACTAACAGAAAGAATTACATTAATATTATCATTTTCAGAAATGAAAAGTAATGGTAACTATCTTATAAATAACGTTACTTCCCCCATTCCTGATAACTTTCTACTTAACAATGTATTATAAATGTAACATAATACATATTGTTATACATTATATTGTTAAGTAGGAGTTATATTGGTTATAGTTAGTTATATTGTTAATTAGAAAATTAATAATATTGATGTAATGCTATTAATTTGTGTTCAGTAGATTTTTTCTCTCCATTTCGTGCATTTAAGATACACAAATTCTAATTCAATTACATTTAAAGGCTTCGATAACTTCAGCTAAATTAGTTACATATGCACAAGTCGATAAAGCTCCGATAAGGTATCTCTTTGTCTATAAGAGCGCGCAGTTAATATAGTCTTTGTTGACTAACTTCCAAAATGATCAAGGAACGTATAAAGGACTGATAAGGATTCGCAAAAGTTTCGTGAACCTCATTGATTATAAGTTTGCTCATGCATACATATTCAGTGACTTTAACTGCGAGAACGTTCAAAGCAGCACATAAATTTCTCGTTAGTTTAAATTCGCATGTAAGTCGACAAACTGAGAACGTATTATATTAAGAGTATATATTATCCGTTGAAGTTACGTGTTTTATCATACATGCCATATTCCATTTGCGTGTGCTCTATGCAGGCGAACACGCAAATGCCACGCAATCTGTAGCTCGAGTGGCAATCGAATTTCCAGCAGCTACTACTCCTCTTTTGAAGACTGTATTTAGAGATTCTATTTATGGATTAGAGAGCTTCGAACTTCCACCACGGTGCAATCTCTCTCAACTTGGCTGAACGCTATCATACTAACCCGATTTATCCGTTAGCCAGTTCATCAATTCGGGATTTATTGCCTTTTGTGTGGACCATATTCCTTTTTACGAGGAGTATCCGACGCCATATGAATGCCATTCGTCGATTCGTCTTTCGCGTCGTACAATAATTTTAGTTGAGCTTCAAGCCGCTTTCGATTAAGGTTTAATCGGCTTTCGTAATTTCAGGAATGATCCGACCGTTAGTCGTAGGATAGTACGTAATGACACGCGAGCATGATTTTTCATCTCCAAGAGCTTTTTCGTGGCGAACACGTCAAGTCTTCCCGCCCACTGCTCCGTTTTCCCCAAAGTGCCGTCTTCGCTAAGTACATCTAGGAAGAAATGTTTACCTACTCCATCAGTGCCTTCTTGCACTTTTGCTTCTTTTTTTTTTTTTTTTCCTTTCAAAGATCATTTTGGTCTCTCTATGACGCGAGCAGAGGAAGCCGCGTTTCTGCTCCTATTTTCAAGCCAAGGCACGTAAGAACCCCGGGAGATGCTTCATTTTGTATCACATTTCCCGTCGGAATTCAGAACAGGTTACAGCACGTACCTGTCCTCGATTACCTCCCTCGTCCACCTGTCTTCGTGTTCCCACGTATCGCGTTTTCAGCTCAGTTTGCCACGCGCTTACCCCCTATGTCCTCGATCCACGCTATTGTTTGCTAAAGTGCTTAAGAACGGTTGCAGCTGTCGCCTCCCTACAACTACAGACACTGCGAACTCTCCACAGAGACGACGTTCCCAAGTATATTCGAACCCCATCTTCCACGGTAATGGGGATGTTCGCTCTGCGAAAGCGAGCTCCATTTATCAGTGAACTGGTCCCCTCTCGCGAATCTCTCACATGCCCGACTTCAGATATTTCTTACGCATTGTCAGCCGTAGTGATGGATGGCGATATCTTATGTTGTCGCTCATTCGTTCTTGGTGTCGATCATTATACGTTTTATGAACCAGTGTGATCCCCAAGGTCGCCCCGATAGGGATGCACATTATCTGTCGAGACTATACTGATACTTTATGGGCGATTCGCGCGAGCAAATAACCGACGTTATGGATTTATAGCTACGTGCTGTTTGACGGCTTCTGGGTGCTTCGGGGACATAGTTTATAGAGCGTACAACTTGTGAAACGTAATATCCGACGGCAATCTATCTATCGCGGAGAGTCGACGATTGGGTATCAAAATTCACTGAAACCGCGTCTAACTCGCTTTAATCGTGATTTACGCATTTCGAGTTTCGATGCGGGAAGACTCCCGGATGATTTGATATTCTACAGACGATATGATTGCGGACTAGCCCATTGGCTCCATGCCATACACGTTCTGGAAACAAAACGACGGTGGCACGTGGAACCGAACGGAAGCGGTAGTTGGAATGCGATGCGGAATCAGGTACGATGTAGTAATATGGATTTGCATGTTAACTCTTGCGTTACGATTGTAATGCCTGTGAATCCGGAAAAGAGTCAGACATTATCACACATGTGTTCTCGAGGTAGTCTTCAATATCTCGCATTGAAAGTATATGAGTGATTAGTTGCATGGATAAATGAGATGAAATATAACCCTCATAATTACAATAATATGATTGAAAGTACATAAATTAGTTTAAATAAGATGCATGAATTATGATAAAAAGATGATAGATGTACATCGTATTTTAAATTTATTCATTCAATGGAAATAAATGTTTCTTTATTGAACGCGCAAATGTAATTATTGTAATTTATTATACTGTTTGACAAAAAATCACTATGGTGGTAAAAGTTACTTGGCATAGCAAAATCTTATGCCATACAAATTCTGCCAACAATATTGTGCTCAGCGAAAAAATCTTCGAGGTATATTCTACAACACTTCCGAGAAAATTTGGGAGTTAAATAGTGTTATATTTATAATATATTTTATATTGTAAAACATTAATTGAGTGTATATAAGTAATTGCGTGGATATATTTCTATATTCATTAATTTAATGTTATCTAATTACAACAAAGAAAATGTTATTTTAATATTTATTCGTAAAGCCGCAAAAGGAGAGTTTAGCTGTTTAATATTTTTATTCGTATTTTTCTTGGAAAATATTATCTGCTATTTTTCCAATTAAATCCTATATGAGCGAGCGCAGTTACATTTTTGCATATAATAACTTAAATTATTAATGCACATGCATTTATTCATTATAGTTTATGTAAATGTGTGATAAACGCGAGTATAATATCTCACTTGCAAATACATACGTGACAGGTACGTAGAAATACAGACGTAGAGAAGACAGAAAGAAGAAACTCTAGAAGTTTAAAATGGCAAGCTCAGGATTAATTTCTCTTGCAGTTTGCCTGCAATCATGAATATCTATACATGTATGTTTATATATATGTGTATACACACACATATATATATGTATATGTACACACACATACATATATGTATACGTACATGCAATAGTATCGATATAATGATTGCAGGCAAACTGCTACAAAAGAAATTATGTACATGTGTATGTATATAATATGTATCTTTTAACGTATAATAAATCAACCTAACTAAGACTCCTTATAAGTCAAAAAACAATGAAAGAACAAGGGCAGTAGGAGTCAAGCGCGGGAGATGTTGCGCAAATAACACGACTATCGTAGCGTGAAACTTCTTTATTTTACTAAAGCGCTTACATGTTTCGGCTCATTTTTGAGCCTTCTTCAGAGATAACTAATAAATTCACATACATAGAATATAACAATTATTAACTAGTCATGGTGTGTATCTTTTATCTACGAATTTCTTCGACAAGTTTGTTTTTCTACTGCTTAATATTTCATACTTAGTCCATGATAGATTTATGACCCCTTCAATAACGTGTAAACATATTTTTTCACTGTCGTAACAGATTTTTCGCAGATGTTGCTCATGTAATGTAAATTATAGTGCAGGAAAACGCGTGTCATGCTAGTAATAGATGCTAGTTTCCGATAAGCTGTCTAAATTTATCTTGGAATCCGACGATAAATACTGACAAATAAAATAATTCTGGTTTTTTATACAGGCGGACAAAAAATAAAATTCATTTTTATTTTTTAATTATTTAATCAATTGAGTTAGGATTTATTTCTTCTTATTGTTCTTATATTAAATGTCATAGTTATTTAATTTTAAAACAAAAATATTTTGTTTTGTTAAAAAATTTAAATAAAGAATATTCAAAGAAATAATAAAATTTTGAATCGTTCTAAAATTTTAATTTTAACTACACTGTATTTTTACTCGAGAGTTGATTTATACGAGTATTCAGAACGTTGCGTGATAAAAGCGAACAGTATATAGCGTAAGTTAAAGCTTCACAGTTCACACATAGTCTGGCACATATTAGAGCGAGTAAGATAAAATGAAAGAATGGATTTTACGGAAGAAAACAGACTGCAAGAAGTAAAGATTTCTCTTGGCAAGATGATTCTGACGAGAAACCGCTGCCGGCCTTGCGCTAGTTCGGCCGTAAGAGATATATAGGAGTAGGATCTCCGTCAAATTGTACGTACGTCGCTTCCTGCTATCTAATCTAAGCTCTTAAGCTCCAACAGTTACGAATGATGATCGACTTGCCCTAAAAAACTATATGTAAATATACACGAGCCTGCAATGCGTCAATGCATGCAGACGTGCTATTCTTGCATTCAAATTATTACCATAAATGAGTTAAGAAAACATTGCTTTATCAATCATCAAAAGTGAGTTATGACTTTTTAAGGGTTGTGAAATAAAATTGATAAAATGACATTTGATCGTGTTAAGAAGATATTTTTTTGCCGATATTATTTGATTAGTTAATAATTTTGTGTCAATTTGAAAAATAGTTTTTCCCCTTTCTAGGAAATTTAATTTTTTTAGTTGTGTCACTTTTCAAGAGTATAAAGAGAACGATATAATAAAAAATTAAATATACAAGTTTAGTATTTTGAATGTATAATTAGTAAATAAAAAAATCTTAAAAGACATGTGCATTAATTTTGTATGTTAAATGGAAAATGTCCTTTTAGTGTAGTATTAGCAGTTTACACAGTTAATGGCTACGTTTACATCGTGCATTTAGGCCGCGGCCTATACAATAGATGTCCTTGTTTATCCTATAGGTTAAACAAAGACACCTATCGTACACTGAAAAAAATTTCTAGTTGAAAATGGACGAATCAGAATTTTCTGATTAAATTTATTAGAATTCTAGTTGAGATAACAGGAATTCTGGTTGATACAATATTTCTAGTAAAATCTACTAGAATTCTCATTTTTACCAGAATAATTATATCAATCAGAATTTTAATTATCTCAACTAGAATTCTAATAGATTTAACCAGAAAATTCTGATTCGTCCATTTTCCACCAGAATTACTATTTAATCCAACCAGACCATTTTTCTCAGTGTATAGGTTGCGGACTAAGCGCACGGTGTAAACGTAGCTAATCGCCCCGATAATATTGAACTAACTCAAAGGTAAGAATTAAATGCGCACGTTTGATCGTGAAGCACATTTGCACTTGAGAGAGTAGCGATAAAATTGTTATAATTATTATCACGACTTCATTTTTGTCTGCATTGGTGAGCGGTATGTAGATGCGACCCTGGACCATTTTGTGGTCCATAAATCTAGGAAGAATTCTCAGTAGGTACTCAATAGGAATCAACGACTGTGCATGTATACAAACGACTGGCGTGGCCACATACGTATGGACAAATCGAGGCAGTCTCGATCTAATCTGTCAAGTTGAGTCGTTAGCCTTGTCGACGAGTTATCCGAATATCGGGTCAAGGTTAGCAGGCATTAATGGGCAAACGTTCGACACCACGCTAGCTGATTCTTGATAGCACGATAAAGATGACACTTTGTTTAAACGAGCGTCGTGTGCCATATCACTGCAATTGAAGATAGTGGCTACCCAATACTCGCTTATGGATTTATTTGTCGGGCATCTATGAGAATTACAAATGTTAAATTACAAATGCAAAACTGTTTTGCATTGTAATATTGCGTAGCACTAATATTTTATGGTATGGTCAATAATTAACGAAATGGCCGGCATATAATGTTTTAAATATTTTAAACATGTACATATACAATTTCACGCTTTAATAATTTAATAATGATTTTGTACCGAGGAAAACACAATTTCAATAGCTTCATGTAAACGAGAGAATAATTAGCATTATGGTTATTAGGCAATAACATTGTCCACATGTAATCGGTTAAACACGGATTTGGAATTTCTGTACAATATACGTAAACAATGTGCAACGATCCATGCAATTAGCAATTTACTCATTACAAACATGAAATTTTACAAGATAATTAAAATTCAATATAAACAATTCATTTAAATTGAATGAAAAACCATTTCATTTTGCCGCTTTAATTTTGTAAATTCATAGATTACAGTTAATTATTACAAATTGACAAACTCGGTTAATTTTGATTTCCCAAACTCTTTTGATCATCTTTTAGCACCAATTAAAACATAAATAGAACAAGAAAGCTTAAACTAACTAATCTGCATTCTCCGCTGTTGGAGCGTCCCTGCAAAGCAATTTACTCTTTACGTAACATATAAGTTCTGTATTGATCGCACAAACTATTAGAAATAATGATAGATTTTACTTTCTTTGCCACCTTACTATTCCGCAAAACTTTCTGCAGTTAACTTTCCATAAAATTGAATCTCACAGAGAGAGAGAGAGAAGTTTAGATATTTTTTAAAAGAACAAAATTTTCTGAAAAATCGTTGATTTAATATAATTGATAGATAATTAGAAACTATTCTTATTTATATCAAAACAGTCCTATTTATAAGAAATAGTTAATTTAAAGAATTTCTCAAATAATTTAATTGCTTGCGATTGTAATTATTGATTGTCACTGCGAGTAACACAGGTGACCCGATTAATTTCCAAATAGCCGACGGTCCGTAATTACTGGGGATATGGAACCACCCCCTTGTATCCGGCATAGATGTGGGAAATACAATACCTCTCTATATCCAGCCAACATCGCATGGTTCTGATCTTGCTGAACCTTAAATACCTTTCATTACATTGTATAAGATTAATTAATCTGACATTAATTAATCTTCCCTTTCTTGTACACGGACGCGATAATCCATAAAAGGACAAGCAGTTGCTAATTTAACATGAATTAATTCAAATAATCGATCTTGGTGCCGAAAGATCGTTGAAGCAACGTCGAGCGTTCATTGTGAGAAGTACACGTAAACAGCTTCATCAATCTCCGTTATTTCTGGTAGAATTATGACATTGTTTATCATCGTTACGAGGGATTTCCTCGTAATTTTTAATATACATTTTAATTGTATATTCCACAAAGTCAGCTTATCAGCACGAGATATCCTTACAGATATCACATAGAAGACAGATAATAGTTCGCTTTGTATGTTCGATTATACATCTGGGAAAACGAAGACATTGTCAAAACATGATAAGCTTGTTTATAAGATATATTACCTGTTAAAAATCAAATACTTATAAAAATGAAATCGCGTCATTTCTGAAACTCAAATAAAATATCATAGATTATACACATAGCATCATGGAAACAAAGTAAACTTTTTAAATAATCTGCGCGTTGTCACAAATGTTTTGAAATAATATACGGAAAGATCAGTTTTGCTGACGTATTTAAAAATTTAGATATAGATATTTCTTAAATGTAGACATTTGAAAGTAATTATATAGGCTTATCCCAAAATAATTATGCTTGAACAGTAAGTTATTAGAATGTTAAAACTATTACAGTATTAATATTATCACGCTTAAGCATTCTATGTTATTATTTTATAATTATTTTAATATGGTACAACGTAACTATTTTTAGATCCGTATATCTCGCTAGATTTTTAT
Source organism: Mycetomoellerius zeteki (assembly GCF_001594055.1). Classification (NCBI taxonomy): domain Eukaryota; kingdom Metazoa; phylum Arthropoda; class Insecta; order Hymenoptera; family Formicidae; genus Mycetomoellerius; species Mycetomoellerius zeteki. The sequence goes on from NW_017257654.1 coordinate 102,728, forward strand.
ATATTTCAATAAAAATCATTTTTTTTTCGTGCATATATATATAATAATAAATTAAAATATTTGTGATACTACATAATATTACAAAAGTATTCATGCAAGAATAAATCGAAGAAAAAAATATTGTTTCTTAAAATAAAGATTTAAAAATGTCAAAAATATTTTTCAAATAAAGTTATTAAAGATTTAACAAAAATATTTTCGACAAATTTTTAATAAATAAAATTAGTATTATTTACGAATTCATATAATACCTGACAAAGTTTGTTATCAAGAGTAAAAAAGTTACACGCATTTTTGAAACTTAAATGAAGTATCACAAATTATGCACATGGTATCATGAATTTTATTGTTAGATAATTTGCGTATTATCACGAGTGTTTCGGAAATAACACACAGGAAAAACGGTTTTTTAGTTAAAGACGCTAAAGTAGATAACTAAAAATTTTATATAAATGGTTTATATACGGTATCAACACATTTTTTAAATATGAATCTCTAATCTCTGATATATTTATTATATAAGAGTAGTGTCATGTGAGATGTTTATGATAATATTGATAACGATTACTTGTTCGCAATGTAGCTAATCGGCTTTAATGAACGAAGTCCAGTTGATAAGCATACATAACTTTTATTTATCTCACATACCATTGCAGATATTAAGGAGATGAAGGAATGTAATAATTTTTATAATTCTCATTAAAAATTTTAATACTTTATATATTTAAGTATGGTATATAGAAAGTTGAAAACATGTAAAGGTTCCATGATTTAAAAATATTACAGAGAAAGAGAGAGAGAGGGGGGGGAGAGAGAGAGAGAGAGAGAGAACGCGAAGAGGAATATTATATCGTGTTTTTCTTATATTAAAGTTTTTTTTAGCTTTAGTTAGAATAGTCGATCGGATTAATAGCAGGTTGATCATTTGAACTCTTTCACGCATCTCATAGAAAAATAATAAAATTATATCGGAATATACCTGTTATATTTACGCACGCATCGTGCTCCATTTGAAGCGTGCTTCCGCTCGAACCAGCTTCCACTTATTACCTCCATTGAAAAAAGAGAGTCCCCGGACATTTTCTCGTAGAGGTCAGCGAGCCAAGGCCCTCATGACGGATTATGGACACCAGTGGTCATCGTCGAAAAAGGGGCCTAATCAAAGTGAGCCTATAAGAGCGAGCTTCAACAAATGTTTGATTCAGTATAGTCGGCGTAACTCGTAAGGCGAGCTAGATACGATATTTATCTATGCGTGTTAGCCGGATCTATATAATATGAAATCTCCTTATATATATTTGTTTGTCGTCATGTACTATTGAGGCACCAAAATTATCGGTTCTCGTTATGTAACTGTGCACGTATGTAACTGTGTAATTACCCAGTAAGGATCATTAGAGAGATATCTATAGTGTTGAATGATTACCCCTGAATTGCGTGAGTTCAAAGTAAAATTAAGGTCATTGTTAACATTAGTATGCATCTAGCAAAGGTTGAATATTGTGAAAGTGCTTATTCCGAAAAAAGCATCAAAACAAAAGTCAATGAAGTTTACAATCGTAAAAAGATTATCAGGTAGAATTGAGTTTGATTGGATTTGACTTCATTATCGGAAGAACCCGGAGAAAGAATGATTTTACTGATTTAAAAATTAGGCCAAGTATTTGAAATAACAATGTTATCATAAATAATTATGTAGAACACTCAAGCGTGACAATGCTGTTTTATTTTGACATTCTAATAACTACCAGCTTAAGCGTTTTAAGTAATTATTTTAATAATCCAACATAATAGTTAGATCTGTATCTGGCTAAATTTTTTAGATACTACAGCAAAACCGTTCTTTCCATGTGAATTTAGTAAAATTGAAATTTAATTCCTCGTCAAATACACACAACTGTTCGCGGAACAGTAGTGCTATATATAACGCACAAATTTATTAAATATATTAAATAAGATTATACAAAATATATTAAATAAGATTTCACCAAGGCACTTACACACGAAATCGAAAGAGAAATCGAAACTTTCGTTCATCGAAGTTTATTTATTCTATATTAGCTGTATGTGTGGCATTAAGCAGAGTATAGATCTGATGACAGTTGCTAAAGGTGACGTCGCTTCCAACTTGATCGATTATTCAAAAGGCTATATTACTTCTGGTAACACATAAACCAAGGCTATTAGCTTGTAGTTGAAAGTCAGAGAGTAGCCGCGCAAGTTCTGTCTCGACGAATGATATTATAATCGATAGCTGGACTTTCGCAATAACGTGATCGACGCTAACACTTTGTTTAATTCGACTTAGTCATCGTAAAGGAGAGGGGAATCAGTTGTCGCTTATCCATCTTTCTGATGACATCCGCGTCTTTGCAAAGTTCGCTCGTTACACGCAAGACGATAGACGGAGCTAAGATTGCCAAGCCAAGTGAGGATTGCTTCTGTCTGGGCGTTTCCGAAGTAGCGAGAGGCTGACAGGCGGGACGAGGTGAAGTTTCTGTGAAAGTGCTTTACGCTGTGAATTACGATCCGCAGAGGAGAGTGCAATGTTCTCCGGGGAGATGAATGAATCGACCCGCGTGTAAAGTCGCGGCGCCACGTGACTTACATTCCAAGACAAGAGAGAGAAAGTTGAACCAAATCGTAAGTTTTCTCTTCTTTCTATTTTCTCCGATACTCATTCATTTCGCATTCAGTTCTGAAATATACGTACCATTTCATACAGAACTCCAGGGAAGATATTTATGCGATCGCATAAAATGAAAGCAGTATTTGAAAAAGAAATGATCAGTTTTATGTTACTCTTGGCTATTTATCTTTCTATAACACTCAAAAAAATGATCTTGCAGTTGTAGCGAAAATTATCTAGGTATGAAAAATTAGCTAAAATAGATAAACGATTAGCAAGCATTGCGATATTGCATATTTTTGTGTTTGTGCGTGTGTTCTTTATGCTTCTGTTTGGGAAGGATACTGCGTAGATTCAGATTAGACGTGATTGCGTAAAAGAACACTTTATTATTTCGAACGACAACAGTAGCGCGAGTTAACCGTCCAACAACAAAGTAAGAAAGTAATACAAACAAGCATAGAATTAACTGAGAACGGATTCTCCCGAATACTCGCTCGCGATTGGTCGGAATACAAAGTACGTTTATACATAACACATATGTTTTGCATCTAATCGGTATAGATGTCAGAGACAGAATTTATATCTGAACAGTTTATGAAATGTAGAAAGAAAATTTGTCTAGGGGGGCATCTATTCATGTTAAGACTAATCATACTTGTTATAAAGTTCGACTATAATATAATACATATAAAAGACTAGCAACGGGAGACAAATGAATATATATGATATTTACACCTAATATAGTTTGTATGATGTACCTATTCGTGTTTAGCTCTTTTAAAAACTATCATGGCGTCATGGTTCTGGCACACCAATGCAATGCATGACGGGATTTGCGAACGGCAACTTTTGTGAGCGCATTCGCGAAAATACTATTTCAGAGTTCAGATATCGCTTATTGTGTGGGGCATAAATTTATAATCTTTTGTGCCGGGAATAAGTTTATAATTTTTTGTGCTGGCGCGGCGAACGTGCTACATCCTGTCGCGCGGCGTAACGGCGTTCGTTGCCATATTCTATGTGCAGAAGTCATATTGAAAGCAATACGTGTGCATCCGATTCAGTAGCTAAAAAAGTGTTTATGTGCGAAAAAGTGCGAAATAGTTTTTTGTTGTGTGTTGTGCAAACGTTTCAAACAATACCAAATAACATAATTATCATCATGAACTGAAAATTTATTAAAAACGTGGAATCTCGAGCAATATGCTTCGGCGAATTAGGCTATATGTAGCTACAGCTAATAAAGTTAGTTGTAATACCTAAATTATGTTGCCATATTATCTTGATGCTACAGTTATAATCGGCAGCTATATTTCTTATAAAGATAGTTCTAGCTACACTATCAAAACTTATATTGCAATATAGTAATTCATATTTGGCAATGAGATCTAAATTTTCTAGAAGGGATTGCTAGAATGATACTGCTATAAATTCTATATGTGGCAGACAATATTTTAGCAGATACAAAAAATAGCGATACTTTTTGGTTGTAACACCTAGAAATCTAGCTCCATCAGCAAAATATTTTTTTGCGTGTTTGGTACAGATAAAATTTAAATAAATATAATAATAATTTTATGTTAAAAGAGCAATAAACTTATTATGCTTCTTTAACGTTGAATAAATATTTATTTAAATTTTAAATGCCTCAAACGTCATTAAAAATTACTCTTAAGAGTCATAAATTTCTTTTAAAACTTTATTTACTATATACTTAAACATATAGTAATTCTATAAATCTTTATAAATATGTTATTTTTATTAACAAAATAGGATTTTATTTGTATTGTATTTTATTATGTTATAAAAAGGTAAAAAGCAAAGAGTATAATATAAAGTCGATGACTTTTCAAGCGTCTTTGACTTTACCGAAAAGTTTCTACTATTGTAACAATGTTCGATGTTATAACAATTAAGCAGATAATATACAGTTTTTATACGTATTCTCATTTTAAAGAGTCAATATATGTCTATATCTACTAAATGTCGGAAGTCAGAAATGTTAGAACATGTCAAGTTTCAAACGCATGTAAAGTAAAGACAACTTTAGACGACGTGGCTAATATACGCCAGCATTAGCAAATATTACACACATACACGCACACGACATGTATAATTATCCATATGAATGCAGGCTAATAATTAGCGAATGTGCATATAGTTGGCATGCATTAGCCATGTTGTCTGGAGCCGCATGAAGATTGAGAGACCTTCGTTATATAATCATAAAAAGAGTCTATACATATATTATATTATATCTTTCTGCTCATAATTATAATTATGTAATTATCATGTAATTTACTTAGAGAACTCTTTGACAGTCGATAACAAGATGTCGAAGTCTTTTTTTGCAAACCTGAAAAAAAAATTGGAAATGTGGACAAGAGTACCCATTAAAAAATGTGAAAAAAGATTTTACATATAAAAAAATGAAATAAATGAATTGTAAGATGGAGACAAACAGAGATAACAGCATTAAATGAATAACATTTTATCTATTTCAAATAATCGTTTTCATTATTTCGTAACTTATATAATGTATAATGTCTAAATAAATAGCTACAATCTTAAAAATATATTTAGCATTAATTTTCTGTTTTAATAATTAACATAAATTTAAAAAATAAAAAAAAATCTTGAGATTCAATAATGCAGAAAGATAGAAAAAAATTGTAGAGCTAATTAAAGTGTGCATGGATTAGAAAAATTAAGAGCAATAAACTAGTCATGAGATAGAATCCTAAGTATTAGAAGTGAGAACGAAGAATCCTAAGTTTAAATTATAGTCGGCTTTGTTAAATTCTAAAATTGTTAATAATACTTCATATTTATTTGTATCCTAACATTTATATTCTAAGATGAAAGATCTAATTGTAAGTGAATAACAAATATAATACCTATCTGTTTGATTTTTTTTTAACCAATTCCTGCTATACAATCCCGTGATAGATTAAAAACAAAGATAAAAATAGGTCCATAAAATGAGCTCCATTGTTTTTAATACACATTCAATAATTAATACAAATTGCAATAATGTTTTTGAAGAAATGTTAAAATTCCTTTCTGTATATATCTCGGAGTATCTTTGTTTTAAAAAGACGCTACTGCAAACATAATCATAAAACTTGTAACAAGTTTTTATGACTAATAAATTATCGCTATTTACATTAAAACAAGTTTGAGTACGTAATAATCTCATTTGTAATATAAAAGTTTAATTTATTTGATTTAGAACAACTTTTTATACTTGCTGGACGAGGACAGGATTAAAATCTCAAGAATTTCTTGAGTTACATAATGTGGAACGCAAACTGCAGCAGGGTTGCGGTGTTAACGTGACTAGAACTGATGATAGACGTAGGATCGAGGCACTCATCTTATGATTAGAGATTACTGATTATCGGAGATATTTAAGGATTTCAGTTATTACGATTCAGTTGAATCAATATGGCTCTTGCTTTGAGGTAACATATAATCTGGAATGAATTAAAAATTGTGCTTACAAAACAGGTTGGAAAATTGTACTTTTACTTTCTGAAATTGCAGCGAGGAAGGGCGTGCCATGATGGGCTACATGGGTTCAATGAACGAGAGTCCATTAGATGTCGAGAACAACAATAATAACAATGTCAAAAATAACAAGAGAATTTTGAATGAGAAGGAATCGACTGTGCAATCGAATTCGAAAGGAGTGCTCGCTCAGGTGAGATATATGATTAAACATTTTATATTAGGTAATGAAATTATATACGAGATAATTTTACATGTTTTCTTTCATATTATTTCATAAAATTTTATTATTTGACATTTTTGAAAATTCTTTAATTATCTATTATTTTTATTATTAAATTGTAAAGCATATAACAGTGAATTTGAAATTAAAAAATTCTTCAACGTATCAAAAACTATTACAAAAGTTTATTATGTGTAATAAATTTTTTGTTTGCTATCACTTACAACTAAACTGCAATAAATAAACTGGTAACACAGAAGAAAATTTGCAGCGTTGCAGGAGCGCAATGCGTGCTCAACGATGCGAGATCAACATAGATATGTTGGATTAGTGCCAGGACACTTTTCTGTTTCAAAATAGATAGAAACGTACCAAATACAATACACCTACCATTTTTCATCACCTGTGCTTTTTTCTTATTCTATTAGTTTTATCTTTTCAGAGAAAAAAATGTAACGCAGTGCATCATTTCAACAATATAAATGTTATTTTTAAAAAAATTGAATACTGAATTCAATATATCAATTTCTGCAAAAAAAAAAACATAAAGTTCTAAAGTCTTAAAAGGAAAATAAGCACAAATACAAAATTCACTACGAAATATAAATTATGTCTCTTTAATCTCTTTGTAACTCACCAATTGCAGAATAATAAGTGAAACTGTGCGCTTTTCTCGGTAAAGACTCATACATTTGTCTATATTTTTTGTTTATGATACGTTAATTGCTACTTTTTGCGAAATACATATCTGCATATCTCGAATAGCAACAGTTCTGTTAATGCGTATTTTACGTTGGACATTGCACGGCGCATAAATATCCTCCAGCAGCTTACGTCAGTATTTATAAAACTGCACTGTTTTACATCCAATATATGAATACAAAAATTTGTAATTGAGCTACAAATTATATTTATTAAAAATTTTCACGTAAAAAGAGATGTAATTGTATATTTATTCAAAAAGTGTGAATTTTCAAAAATGTTTATTCATGAAAAAATTATGAATATTTTATAAGTATTCATATTCATTCAAAGTATTAAAAAAAATGTGTACTGTAGAAGCAAGCTTCAAAATAACCAGTCGTTGCCCTCTTATTCCTGTAACCAGTATTCTGACTTTACACAAAAGAAAAAAGAAATTTTATTTATTTTTGTCACCGTAAATTGTAATATTCAGATTTGATGGGGAAAACTTATAAATTTTGAGAAATATTTTAGAAGGCAATATATTTGTTATTAATAAGTCTTTATTTGAGATGACATATAATCGTTATTAAATCCTCGATTTGTTGTGAGCTAAGGAATACAATAAAATCAAGCGCCGCACATAAGATATCTTGAGTGTCGTTTATTTTCTTTTTTGTATAATCATATTTCCCAAATGTTCTCTGTATAATCATGTTTACAAGTAAGTCAGGACCAGAGTGAGAGTGATTACGAACACAAAAATATTCGTAACTATATTTACGAAAAATTTTTTTCAATAGGATGGAAAAATATTTAACCGTTCCTCGTCAAATGCACAAAAAGCTATATTTATATTCGTATTCACATACATTTTTTATTCATTAATTCGAATACTTGGTGTATCCATCGTGCACACTAAGTGAAACAAATTTTGCACTATATAATAGTGATTTAAGTTTTATAGAAAAGATGCAGCGAAGCAGTAGTAAATTTTGGCTAGTTGTCAACCACAGGTTTCTTTATCCTCTTTACGATTAGGTGGGGTTTGCTCTTGTACATATCTATTTGGGAACTGTTCCAAAGTTCTTTCCTGCAACTTCAGTTCTTCTGTAAAAGAACTGAGCGAAAGAACCAAAAAACATATGTACGATCATTAATCTTTCAGTAAAACTTACGCATGTCAAAATTTACACATATCAATCATTTAATGACTATCATTTCTTTCATTTTTAATTATTTAGATTTATAGCTGTATTTATTGATTCAATTGGAGTATATGATAATAGTGGCCGTGCATTTGATCGTTAATTTACTATTCACTCGAATAAAGTATTACTAAATAATAGCATTACAATTGTGGCAAACACAATCAAGTAATTAACGATTGTATTGTTTGCAGTGTTTAGTCACAGGTGCAGTATTATTGGTGGCAACGGGAGGCGGTATGCCGATTGGTTACAGCGCAGTTTTGTTGCCACAATTGTCAGAAAAAAATAGTACCTTGCATGTGGATCGCGAAACCGGTTCTTGGATAGGTAAGAATGCATGTTTAACAATTTTGTTTTTAAATAAAGAGATATAAGATAGAATATTTTCAAAGGATTTTTACACAAAGTAGCAGATTTTAATTTTGAATGTAAAATTTTTATAAATTTTTATCTTGTTTCTGAAATGAATGAAGTGATTATCATAGAACGTTTTACATTGAATCGAACTTTTGTACATAATATTTATGAGTGAGATTAGAGATCTCACAGTCCTTGCGAGTTCAAGAAGCAGGTTCAAGGTTGCACTATCACGACCCTCGCGTAAATGAAGCGACCGTCGCCGATTGTTGCAAACTGCATACCGTAACTGACCTACATACTGTCTCATTGGATAATTGGATTTGTCTCTTTACCAATGAGTGTCAAGACCAAGTTCGTGCAGGAAGGATACCGTTTGATAACCTATGTATGTGAGCTCAATGCCATAATTAAACGATTACATGAAAAACGTTACGACCCTTCATAAATGAATGAAATCGGCCAGACGACCTTTTTATAATGCAAAAAGCTGCAGAACTACAGCATTGGCCGGAACATGACATGAATTTTAATAGTTTTCCTTATGCATTTTCATTTATCTTGTGTGCATATCGCGTATAAACTGTGCAAAATACATTTACTATCCCATACGTACGGTGTACATGGCAAAAAGCAAGATGTCGGCACATAATGCGATATATTATCACAAGGTGAAAATATATTTTATAACGCCATAAAACTTGCGATGCTCAGCGTATTGTACATTTTACAGTTTGCAAATGGCGGCTGTACTGCTACGATAAAAGCTATGAATTTATACGAAGCCACACAAGAATTCTATTTTTACAGACAGCAATAAGGTACGAAAAAAAGCTATGTATGTAGAGAAGAGGGTCACAAATTAAACTAAAAATTCAGAAGATGTAACAAAAATCAATTGGGAAACAGCGTTTAATGATGAAACTATCGAAATTATCGAGAATATTTGATGTTGCATTGAGCCTATTTTTTTGGCTGAATTTTTGCACCAGTTCATCTTTCTTCCTTTTCTCTCCAGGAGGAAAGAAGAGGAAGAAAGATGAACTGGTGCAAAAGTTCAGCCAAAAAGAACAGGCCTATTATTTCAAAACTGAAAACGGAGATATGACACGAAATCCTTTTTCATATCTCTGTCCACAAGATTTCGCATAAGGCGATTGAATAAGACTTAAAGGAGGATCTGAAAATGTATGGATAACATACGTTGAAAGTTTGCTGACGAACACATGAAATATATTGTGAGGTCGAATCGCGAGTTACGAGTTTCTTGTGGGTGGTTTTCGTACGAATAATTTTGCCATTACAGTCCAGAATTGATTTTGCCATTTATCGCAAATGATTATTGATAACTTGCACGCAACTTTTACAACGCTTGATGGCTCGTTTGATCGATGATTCCTAAAAGTCCCAAGACTCATTATTTATTCAATCATTCGAGGCGATAATTCAGTATTCGCTTCAGTATTCGCGTCATTTATAAGTCACGTCAACACATTAAAATATTACAGTCTCATGCGTTATTGATGTATCGCTTTCAGGCTTATCGCAAAATTGCATTCCTTGGTGTCTGAAAATCAATTTTAATAGAAAATTGAACGTACAGTATATTGAAGAAATACAATTAAAGCTTTATAATAAGAATGATTTAAAACTCCTATTTATTTATCATTATTATCTCAGATTGTAACATCAGAAGCGAAAAAATACACAATAAAAATTTATACGAAATAAATATGGAAATTTTAAAAAAATATGAAAATATATTTAAAAAAAATAAAACAACAATCGATATACAGAATCGACTTATAAAATATAACTAAATATAACTTATGTGCCGAAAATTAATTCTCTTTTTGTTCATTAATAAATGAAATAAGCGTTATTTTATAGTTTGTTATGCATAATTTAAATATATGATTATTTATTAATTTTATTATTTATTAATTAATAAAACAAAAGGAGTTTTTCATATATTTTACAAGTCATTCTATCGATTGTTGTTTTATAGAAACACATTTCCACATTAAAATATTTTGCAAGAATTTTTATTGTGGATTTTTTGGGTTCCGACATCACAATTTGAGATAATAGTGGTGAGTAAACATAAAAGCCTTAACTAAACTTATTCTTATCATAAAGTTCCAATTATTTCTTTTCATGACAAACTGTAATAATAATAAAAATAAATTTAATTTCTTCCAAAAGCAAAGAATTATAAATAAGAATCTTAAGAAAATTATAGTTTTTATGTTTTATAGGTCTAATCTATTGTTCGCAAATGTTATTTTATTGAAAAATATTTTTATTCACACAAATATAATTCGCAAAAACCTTTTTGTGTACTTTTTTGCTTCTGACGTCATAATCTGATGTAGTAATAATAAATGAAAAGCAGCTTTAAACCTATGATTTGTAAGTCTAAGTTTTAATATCTAAAGAGCAAAAATAAAAAAAATTAAAAAATTGGACATTAATGTGTTAAATTAACAACGAACTGTATAAATTTCTTTCATTTATGTTTTGCTTTTATATTCAGTAATTTTCTTCTTGAGTCGTGAATCTCGTAGCTGTTCTGTTTGTCTGATTAAACTTGGAAAACAGTAAAATTTTTCTTCTCTAGCAAAGGTATGTGTAACAAATCCCTTTAATTTCATTAAAGCGGAACTAACATGATAAAAAGATAAACTTGTATAGCAGGTCACTAGGATACTGATTGAATTCCTCGAGAATGCAATCAGTAACAATGCACGGAGAATGTTGATAGCTTGGGACAGGAAGAAGTGGAATTGCAATTTGCATTAATTATTGCTAGTACTATGAGCATTCCACAATGACAATTTCGTAACGATGTATCGAATACCAATAATGAGAGATCAATAATAAAATCATCCATCGTGTTATTTGAAGTTTTTATTTCCTCGAGTACGAGTTGAAATAGTTATCGCTTTGGAGGCTTTCTGTGTACATTACAGTACTCTTTTAATTATAAAATGTAAATTTTTATGTCACGGACTAACTTTTCTCATTCTCGGCAAGGACGCGAGGAACTTGTATCTCGTCTCAATTCAAGTATGCAGCAATGTACTTACAGTTTTATCCTCTTAAGTTACCGAATAATAGCGAGAGTAATCTGACTTAACAGCTTTTCCTGTGACGTCGATAGGAATTTTCATTACGTTTATTTCCTGCGCAAGCACCGTGTATCGATAATCACGTACGCGATGATAATACGCAATTATGAGCGTGTCGTTGCGAGTTAAACTTTTAACATTTAGAACAGAAGCATCCTACGCCCAGTCCAATAATAGTGTAGATACACATATGATCGTATATAGACCGTTAATTGCTCTGTTATGTCCTGCGATGTATAATAACAAAGCTCGTAAGAGTTTTACGATCGGCGCGCAGCTATGTATGCGCCGTTATTTACGCTCATTGATGCATAAATCTACATTTACGTCGCGCTTAGATTCCAATTTCATTAACTTTTTATGGTACACAATTTCTTAATTCGAAGAGGAAAGTACGTTAAGTTTCTTAACTCTTTGTCTATAAAGCAGAAGAGTCAGGATCATAGAGAGAGAGGAGGGCGTTATTAGAAAGGATAGAATAAAGTTCCAAGTATAGCAAGGGGACGTTTTTTTATGACATCTTATTTACGTTAAAGACGTTATTAAGACGTCATTTGATGTCCGCTTGCTTATTATACTTGGGATATTTTTTTTATAAAACATTTTGTTTATATTTTCTTTATGGATCAAATGTAACTATTAAAGCGACAAATTATTTGTTGTGTAGCTGCAGTTCACAGTCTGGCTACTCCTATCGGGTCGCTGTTATCAGGACCGTTCCTCGATGCGATCGGTCGACGAAGTTGCCTTCAATTGTCGACAATTCCCCTATGCGTAGGCTGGTTGATTATCGGTTTGTCGAAGAATGTGACTTCTATTTTAGTAGGAAGAGTTATCTGCGGTTTGTCCGTAGGATTCATGGCGGTACCCTCACAGGTGCAAATACTATTTAAATTTTGACTGACATTTGAATGACGCGAAATTTAATAAAAGAATTTCCGATTGATTCCGAAGTTGAACATATAGATTAACGTTCAAAAAAATTATGTAGAAAAAATTAATTTATTGACTCAATTTACACATGCTTTTATTTAATTTATTTATCGCACATTTTCTGCATGTTTGGCATAATGAATTGTTTTTAAACGATATTTAACGCACGCGCAGTGACATTAATGCAATTACCTTTCTCTTGACTGGTTTAACCTTTCTCTAGTCATGAATGAACTTCTACCATTTGGTTCGCTGTTTGACTTTTACTATTTATCTTATCGATCGGTTTCTCTACTTATTGCACTATATTTATCTTTTGCTACTAATGCAGTAGCAAAAATTGTTAGGGATATATATCGTCTGCTGTTTCCTGTTACTCGAATACGTTTAATTTATTACTCAATTATGGTAGAATCAATCAGAAATTCTTTTAACAGAAAAATCTTGTTTTATTTTATTCTATTTAAATAATAGTCCATAAATTAAATAAAATTTTTTTATTTTTAATTTAAAAAGCTCATTATTTATTTGTTAACATTTATGTGTTAACTTTTTTATTGATATTAAAAGATGATGTTTATTTCAAACTATGTTGTGATTTGTTCAGGTACTGGTAGGAGAAACAGCATATCCAGGTCTTCGCGGCTTCCTGGTGGTTGGTTCGTTCGGTGCATACTGCGCCGGAATTTTGCTGGTTTATGCTTTCGGCGCTTCTTTTAATTGGGACATCGTGGCCTTCTATGCTATCATACTTCCCATTGCAGCTTTTATTGCTCTTTGTTTGGTTCCTGAAAGTCCCGCCTGGCTTATTAGACGGAAAAAAATAGACAAAGCCAAGAAAGCTCTTTTGTGGCTCAGAGGCGGCAATATTGAGCAGGTAGAAATTTATAACTCTCTCATTTCAACAGATATTTTCGAGCTAAATTATGAAACTGATATAACAATGTACTACATATAATTAAAACTGTTTTAATTAATTAGGTGCTTGCGGAGATAGAGCTCCTAGACACAAGCATGAAAGCCGATCTTGCTAGGAAGCCTGTAAATACTTCGTTTATGAAGAAGATCTCCTCTGCGATGTCCACAATTCGCGATCCAGGCGTGTTGAAGCCATTGATTATTATCAACGTATTCAATGCGCTTCAATTAAGCAGCGGAACGTACATTATTGTTTTTTATGCCGTTGATATGGTCAAGGACATAGGTGAGAAAGAATTATGTAATATCATTTCGGCGAAACTTTAATTTCCATTTGCGTAAAAGCTTTGAGTGGAAATTGTTTAAAATAAATAAAAAAAAAGTATGGAAATTATTATTATTCCATTTTCTGTAGGCAACGGCAACATTGATAATTATTTGGCGGCCGTGGTGACGGCAATTATCAGGCTTATCTTCTCCCTCGTTTCCTGTGTTTTGTTACTTAAAATGGGTAGACGAGCTTTAGGCATCGTTTCAGCACTTGGCACGTCTTTGGCCTCGTTGATTCTAGCGGGATACTTGATCGCCAGGAAGGAGGGATCTTCCGTGGATGTGAGTATTTGTTCATTCGTTTCCAAATTAGTCTCATTTTTCAGTTTATTCAAGTATACATAACGTATAAATTTAACAAATGATTTCAGGTCTACGTGTTGGCCGTATGTTTATTGTTTTATGTCGGTGCGAATACCTTGGGTCTACTAATACTTCCTGGACTGATGGTCGGTGAATTGATGCCTCTGAGAGCTCGTGGCATCGGTGGCGGCTGTATCTTTTTTATCTTCAATCTACTTCTGTTCTTTATGACCAAATGTTTTCCAATGGTAATACATCGCATTCTAAAATTCAAAAGTTTATTACACAGCACTCCTTTTGTGTGTGAGATAAAAGTTTTAATGAGAATATATTTGTTTATTTGTTTTAAGTATTTACAAACAACAGAGTTGGGAAAGTTACTTTATAAAAGTAACTCATTACATATTATTGTTTTTTTTTAAAGTAACTCGTTATCCTTGGTAAAAAAGTATTTTTACCTTTTTGCTGCTTGTCATCATTACCGTTACTCAAAAATTAACAAGTCGTTACAATCTTCGTTACTTTTTTTATTTTTATAAGAAATTTTTTTTTAGAGTGGCATCCAATTGTCTATGTTGCTAATTAACGAGTTCAACATGAGACTCAAATAAAACACAAGTTATTATGACATCCAAATGACATCAAAATGGCTCCAAAATGATTATTAAAAATCAAAATTTTCATTCATTTTGACGTCGTTTTGATATCGTAATTTGTTGTTCTGCTTGAGCGATCTACAGTATAAATTATAATTAATCGCAACTTGGTCAAAAAAGTTGCTTATACATGTTCCGTATATATTGTACGTGTACAAAGTAACAATAAAAGTAATGATCCTAGTACATTTCCTTACTTTTAATGTAATGATAACTGCATATGATTACTGAAAAAAAGTAGTAATTGTACAGTAACGACATTACAACCCATACAGCACAGAACTTGCAGCAATAATGCTGCAATGTTGCAGCATTATTGCTGCAACTTTTGTGCTGTAGGGGAACTAAGTAATGCGCTACTTCCCAACTTTGTCAAATATACGTAGACAAAATAATGTGAATCTCTGAGAAATATACTATCTAAATATTTATTTGTTTTATTAATAAGAAGTTGGCTCATTATTTGTTTTTAATAACAGGTTCTATCCTTGTTGGAATAGAGTCATAGTTGAATGGTATAGGAATTGCTATAGTGCAATATTATACCATTCTTCTAGCAGAGCAATTTCTAGAAGTACATTACTTAAAAGATATTATATAGAAGAAAATCTGTTTCTCATTTTGCTCAAAACTATAAATGATATTTAAATCAAGTGATTGCATTAGTCAGGAAAGACGTTGAAGGTTTGAAGAACAGATGAGGACAATTTTGGAAAATAGAATGAGAAGGAAATTTCCTTCTTCAATATTATTTATATAAGCAATTGAAAAAATATCTATTAAAGAAATAACATTCTACTGATATATTCAAGCTTTGATTAATCATTCTAACAAGGATATAATATAAAAGCAAATAATAAGTTAATTTTTTATTGATAAAACAAATGATAAAATAAATAGTATATTTCTATAAGGTGTTCATATTATTTTGTCTATCCTCTATATATATATATATGTACATATTTTATGTAGAATATATAAAATATTCTATATATTTCTATTGTTGATATAATATATGATACATTAAATATTTTAAAGATAAACAGTCTAATTGGCACAACGGGAATCTTCACCATCTTCGGCATTTGCTCTTTTTTGGAAGCAATTTTTATTTATCTTGCTTTACCAGAAACGAAGAATCGCACGCTTCAAGAAATTGAAGAATACTTTCAAGTAAGAAAATTTAATTAAGAAATGGAACAAACTTATTAATAGCTACAGTATGATGAATGTATAATTGTATATTTACAGCAAAGTAACTTCCTATGGATAACCAGAACAAAGACGAAAAGAAAGAACGCAGATGTGCCTACAAAAACTGAATCTAATTGTTTAATCCCTTTATCTGAGTGTAAATAAGAACAAAATGTAATTAGGATTTATGCACGACTGCGATAATATTTAATATTAGATGTAATTGTATATATTTTTACTATTTTGAGATATCTAAGAATATCACGTGCGGGAATATGTGCGGTTAGATTTATAAGTTAAAAGATTTTATTTAAATTTTATGATTAAAATTTGAATAAAACAAAACTTTTGATAGAAAATTTTTTTATTCCATTGTAATTATTTAATAAAATAAATGTATTTCTTTAAAAAATAAGAAGCGATAGATAATATATATACCGACTTATTGTTTTATCATTACTATATTCGCGTATCTTTTTACGCGTTAATTGTTTTTTGATAATTTTGCAAGAGGTTAGCAATCACAATACTGTTTTGTATTAAAAGACAAAATCGATAAATTTTTAATCATCTTTTTGATTACATTATCGTGTAAAAAATTTGTAATTGTTTAATGATAGTTGTATATACCTTGTAAAAAATGATGAATTTTGTTATTACACATCATCATTCTCTTTTAATAAAATATTTTATAAGCTACATATTTATATCTATATATATATATATGTAAAACTTACTATATTTTGTATTGTAATATATTATATTTCTATCTTATTTATGTATACATTGTACGTTTTATTATATTGTATTTTATAATTTTATATTGTATTTTATTATGATATTAAATTATATTCTGTATAAAATAATAAATTAAGAAGTATAAAATGCAAAGAATATCGAATATAATTGGCGGGGATGGTAAAAGATCTTGTATAATTTAATCCATTTTAGTCCGAATTAAATTTTATTTGAACTTCTTTTACGTTTATTTTTACAGATATGATTTCGGGAACAATGTTTATTACAATCTATAGATTTTCATATGTTTTTCTTTTTTTATATGTTACATATATAGAGATATCTATAATCGTTATATAACATCTTTTTATGTTTATTAATGTATTTCTTTAATATATTCATGTTTCGATATATCCCTCTTCGATATATTGTTTACAGAGTTTTAAATATATAGTTGACATTATTAATTTTTTATAACATTTATATCTCGTAAAAATAAAAATGAAAATTATTAATGGCTTAATAAATTAATAAAACAAAAAAGGAGAACTATAATATTGTCAACTTTAAATCTTTTTTCGTTCTCTATAGAATAAATCTCCTTTCTATGGATTCCTAACGTGACAACTGTATCATATTTGACATAATCTCTATTATTGTGCATGATGTATATCATGAATTGTTTATCTGGATTAAGAAAGATATGTCTTCAAAATACACTGTACCTAGAATGATTACAAAATGAATAACTGATTGACATAACATTACGGACTGTTAAAATTGTGCGATAATGGACTATGATAGTTATCTTTAGGCGTGAGGTTTGCGGAATTTCTCTCCAGCGTATTTCGCGTCTGCTCCAAGCTCCTCCTCGATACGTAAGATCTGATTATACTTGGCCAAACGTTCCGAACGGCAGGGTGCGCCCGTCTTAATTTGGCCAGTCGAAAGACCAACGACCAAGTCGGCAATAAATGTATCCTCCGTTTCTCCAGAACGATGAGAGACCATAGTACCCCAACCGTTACTCTTGGCGAGATTATGAGCATTGATGGATTCGGTCACACTACCAATTTGATTGACTTTTAATAATAGACAGTTGCAAGCTTTCTTCTCAATAGCCGTCTTAATTCTGTAAAGTAACAGCATACAATAAACATACAAGAAAGTTTAATTTAACTTTTTACACGAGCAAGTTTAATTTAAAATGGTAACAGCAGATAAAGCTTTTATTTTATTTGTTACCTCTCGGGATTTGTGACGGTAAGATCGTCACCGACAATTTGAATAGGAGTAGCCGCGGTCATAGACGTCCAAGAATCCCAGCCATCCTGATCAAAAGGATCTTCAATCGATACAATCGGGAATTCTTTGACAAATTCCAAGTACAAATTCTTTAGCGCTTCTGGTTCCAGGTATGTGCTTGGATCAGACTTCTCATTCTTGAAATCCAAGTCGTACTTTCCATTTTTGTGGAATTCAGAAGCGGCAACGTCCATGCCAATTTTGATCTTTCCTTCATAACCAGCGGTCTATACATTCAGAACAAAATTATTGCAAGCTGTCGATTATCATAAAATAACAAATGCATTCGAATTATAAATCTCACAGTTTACCTTAATAGCATTTATGATCAAATTAAGAGCTTCTTTGTTTTCCAAAATGTTTGGTGCAAAACCACCCTCGTCACCGACCGCCGTGGCATCGAGGCCGAACTTCTTCTTGATACCTGCCTTCAAGTGATGATAGACTTCACTGCCCATTTTCATCGCTTCTGTGAAGTTAGATGCGCCAGTAGGCAAGATCATAAACTCTTGCATAGCTAGCTTGTTTCCAGCATGAGAACCTCCGTTAATAACATTGAATGCTGGTACCGGCAAGATTATGTCATTATTACCAGCCAACTCAGCAATATGCCTGTAATATGAATATTTTAAATTTAGATGTTTTATCTTTACAAAAAAACTATGTAGAAAAATAATTTTACTTCAAGAAAGAGCAGTTTTATCTCGAAGCATAAAAGTGTGCATTTTGTAGATCTTTTTTTAAGTATGTTAAAATTTTTATAAAATATTACATAAAAATATTTTTTTTTTTTTTTTTTTTTTTTTACTAAAGATTACTTACGATTACTTTAAAATTACATATAACGTTTCGGAAAAATAAAAAACCTTTTTAAAAAAATAAAAATCTACTTAAAAAAGTCCATTGTATACAATATTTTAATTTCTTTATAATTTATATAAAATAATTTCCTTTTTATGTAAAAATGATTGATTTGTATGAGATATATTTACTTATACAAAGGCAAGCCCTTTTTCTGAGCACCAGCCTTGCAAACTGCTAAAGAGACACCTAAAATTGCATTCGCTCCAAGTTTGGACTTATTTGGTGTGCCATCCAGCTTCAGCATGAAATTATCGATATCTGTTTGCTGTGTAACTTCTATGTTGGCCTTGAGAATAATATCACATTTGTCAAATGTTTTCAAGTTTTCAACTTTCAAATATTATGTAATAAATATTCGATATTTGTATCATATCAGACATATAGGAATACCTTCAATAATTCAGGAGCAATGATGGAATTTACGTTTTCTATAGCCTTAAAAACAGACTTTCCATGATATTTCGATTTATCATTATCCCTCAGTTCCAAGGCTTCGTGAACACCAGTAGAGGCACCAGATGGTACTGCTGCACGGAAGAGTCCAAGTTCGGTGACAAGATCGACCTATAAAAGCAAATAATATTAATAAAAGAATATTCAATAAAACATTACATTTTCAAGATTCAATAAATTACCTCTACTGTGGGGTTTCCACGGGAGTCATAGATTTGACGAGCCTTGATGCTTTTAATAGGCATTTTGACACAATTGCTTGCTGATGTAAAGAGTCTTGTTGAGATTAGAGAACTAAAATATGAAACAATGCAAAAAAATCATAAAACGTGTCGGTTTTTTAAAAATAAAAATCATTTGTAAAGATCCATTTCTATTTCTTGCATTAGAATCTTTGTATTACAAAATTATTCTAAGATATGCTTATAATAATTTTGCTATACTACTGCTGTTTGTTCAAAGTGTTTTTGCTAAAGATATAATCTTTTTAATTTACAATTATCCAATAATTTCTGGATGTAATACGATCAATTGTTTGATATTACTTACAAATTATAGCAACTGTTATGATAAAAAGATATAATAAATTCAAGCGAAATTAAATAAGCGATCACAATTTTTAAATGAAGAAAAACAACTATCAAGAATATTGCAGCAAAGTGTACGATACAGGAGCTGACATTAAATTATAGTATAATTTAGAAAACAATTACATAAAATTGTGGATCTTACGAAAATCTAAAAATTATAACATTGAATTGCCAATATAAACGCTAAATGTCAATAAATCACGGATAATTGTCAAGTCGCATATCGACCTTGTGAAGGTCATTCCACGATCTGTTCAATATCGAAGAAAACCGATATCTAAACGAGAAATGTCTGATTTATATTAAAAATAATTACACGTCAAAAAATCACGATATTAGCGAAATCACGATTTATTAACGACCTTATGCTAATGAAGTTCCGATACGAGACGATGTAACCGGCATGTACCACCATTTCCTGAAAGTGTTCGGTCGTGCAAGGAAAGACATGAATGAATTTCGCGAAAACGCTATTTCAATCCGCAAGGATAAACTGCAATTTCTCTGACACGCTAGACGTTGCTCCGAATATGCTCACCTAACGTGACGCGTGACAGTTTGCACGAAACGTTTGACGAGGAATGAGACTCGACCTAACCGACGACCTCCTCAGTTGGCTCAATTGTGATGCAAGCAGAGAGATATCGATTGCAAGATGTACGCGAGATGTTAGGTTAACAGAGAGAAAGATAAGGAGTTTATCTCTTCATAATGGACGATGAAATAATTATTTAAGAGATAGTTTTCTCCCAATATTGCTCCTGGATCGTTGAAAAATTATATTTGCATTATCGTGCAGCAATTATGCAAAAAGTTCGCTTTTAATTACTGAGCGTTCGATCATCAAATTTGACATACTCGCAATCCAATGGTTGAGCGTCTTTTGGATAGTGTTCGAAACCAATCGGTTGAATCTACAGATACGAACCAATCGCGTTCGACTACAGTTGATCGCAGTGTTCAAAAGAATTTGAATAATAAAAACGGGTCTTCCTTTATTTTATTTATTTCTGTCATCTTCAGATTTCTTCTTCATTTACACTGTTATTCTCTATGTTTGAAATAAAGTAAATATGTATCTAAATTTTGGAAGGAAAAAAAAGATGGATCCATTCAAGAAATGTCCATTTCGTTTGGAATATGACAATTCCACCGTATCTCGGTTGGCAACACTGCCAACCATCTTTGCCCACACATTTCAAATGAAATTCAAACATACTGTTCGTAGAGGTGAAAAGTGTCGTATCTAAACTGTAATTCGAGGAATCATGATGAAGTCGAAAGTAGTACAATTAAAAAATAAGAACATTAAAAATAACATTGTACGTTATAAGAAGCCACCATCTAATTTTGGAGCTGTAGAAAAAATTAGACTGAGCCTTGGTCAAGAACAATGTGAAAAACGCAAGAAACGTCGAATAAACGAATTTGAGAAAAATCGAATCATTGCCTCACCCTGTTCAGTGACATCGCAAAAAGGTGCCCCGAGATTATTATGTAATTGCTCGCGTTATACGCCAGTATCTGAGAAAACATGATTCACTTGATTAAATTAATTTAATAGTACATATTTATTTCTTTCGTTGAAGAATATATGTTCATATTATATTATATTTGACTTAAATATATATTTTTTATCGAAAGAAATAAAAACGAATTAAATTAATTCAAATTAAGTCAAATGTGAACAATTTTTCTTTCTTATATAGTGTATATATTTCAAAAACTTGCCAATTCCAATGTATCTTACAGCGAATTTCGGACGTATTATATTAAAATATTGCATAAAATATTTAGTCTATATTTTAATAATATTTCGAATAAAGCTTTATATATAAAATATGTATGAAATATCTATATAATATTTCAGAAAATGAATATTAATAAATATTTATCATAAATATTCTGTGCTGTCTGGGAATAGAAACACGGAATTATTTAAAATTTTCGACATACATATAATTATAATTAATCCATAGAATCATTATAATATGTCACGACATAATTTTAATTTATTAATAAGAGTCGTAATTCTTTTTTAAATAATTAGTTTTTAAGAGTTTTACACTAGACAAAATTTTCTTTATTTATTAAAAAGTAAAACAGCTTATCATACATATATTTGTAAAAATTATTTCATTGAATAAAAAATTTCGTCATTTCGAAATATTTGATATCTCAGATGAAATTAGAACAAAGGTAGCAGATTGGAAAGAGAAGCGGATGAGAAAAGAGAAAGCAAAGAAATCAAATAAAAAGCCTCCGTTTATAGTTGGAATCGTTCGTCATCATATTTATTCTCCGATATCAACAAACTCAATGACATCTAGGAGAAAGAAGAAATCAGTTACTCAAGAGCATAAAAACTCCAATGTTATAAAGGGAATTACAAAAGCTACGGAGAAGCGGATACAAGCTAAAATGGCAGCAAAAGCTGAAATGAAACAAAAATCGCCTACAACTCCGACCAGGACAAAGTCTTCTACGAAATCGGATAACGAAATCGAAGTCACCAAATCGTTTGCTCCTTCTGATTATAAATTTAATCCGCCCGCTGAATTACCAATATTCAGAATATCTTTACTTGAAAAAACACTTACAGAAAGCAATTCCTTAAAGAAAAATAATGCTTTTGCATCTGATATTTCAATGGAAGCAACTGACAAGAAATTAGCTTCTCATAATTTTGGTTCTATAGAATCGATCACGTTGATGTTATCACCAATTAAATCGGAAACTTCAGATTTATCGCAAAAAATGCAAACAATTTTGAGATTGAACAACAATGATGAAATTTCACCTTTAGGACTTTCTGCACATAAGGTAAAAATTAGAATTATCTTGTTTATTTCTTCTGTTATCATGTTTTTTATGTTATCAATTCATTCATTCGATGACGTAAAGGCCATGGCACACATGCACCTTCCGTAAAGACCCGTCTACAATATACGTATTAAAGCCGGCGGCACACGATGTTTGTTTTTTTGCTGGATTGCTAGAATAAATTCTTGCTACCATATTGGCTACGATGTTGACACTGTCAGTACCGCAGCCAATACGATGGCAAGATTCTAATCCAGCTAGGAATCCAGCAGGAAAACAAGCATCGTGTGCCGCCGGCTTTAATACGTATATTGTAGACGGGCCATTATGCGTCGTCTATAATATGCGAAGTAAGCTTGGTTTAAAAAGTAAATTATAGACGACGCATAATGGCCCGTCTACAATACACGTAGTAAGCTTGGTGATTGGTCAATTTATTACTTTTACTTTTTAAACCAAGCTTACTTCGCATATTATAGACGACGCATAATGGCCCGTCTACAATACACGTAGTAAGCTTGGTTTAAGAAGTAAGAGTAAGAAATTCACCAATCACAGTCGATTGTGAAAAGAATAATCAACTGATTGATCAATTTCTTAGGTGTCGTCTACAATATGTGAAGTAAGCTTGGTTTAAGAAGTAAGAGTAAGAAATTCACCAATCACAGTCGATTGTGAAAAGAATAATCGACTCTGATTGATCAATATCTTACTCTTACTTCTTAAACCAAACTTACTTCGCATATTGTAGACAACGCCTAAGAATCAGCCAATCGGTCGAGAATTCTTTTGAATTCTTAATTTTAATTAGCTGATTCTTACGGTACGTCTTATGATTACTGTTATGAAAGGTGTGTGCCATGGCCTTAACATCCCAAAGTCGGAACAGCTAGCATCCACCTTTTGTACGTATGTACATATGTCCGCGGTACGCACGCAAGTTGTACGCAGACATACTATCTACAATTTAACGCCGGTTCCGAACGGCAAGTTCGAAAGGTTTTCTTGACAATAGATATTCCTGGTGATTTGCCAGACCATCAAAGAGAAGCAACGAGCGTTTAAAGGTTTCTTGATCGAAACCGAGTCCCTTAACATAGTCGGCTCGCTCTGTCCACTATGTCGCACTGCTACGCTCTTATATTATCAGTATTAATTAAATATTTCAGAAAAGATAGATTTTTCAAGCAATTTTCTTTTTTCGTTAATGTAAATATTTTTATTGTTGTATATATTTATAAATAATATCAAATGAAATAAACGAGGAAATTTTGAGTTTTATTATCAGCTTCCAGGTTCGTCAGAACTATTCGATATACAACTTGCAGTAAGAGCTGATACAACAAACAATTCTGATGTGCCAGTAAAAGAAACGAAATATAACGTTACATATTTTAAACGTCTGTTGTATGAAGAAGAAAATAGGCTTCAAAAACTTTGCGAGAAATGGACGGAAATTCAATCACAAACGGATGATGTAGAGGATAGTTGTTACCGAATTAATCAAGCAGTAGGACAAACAACTATGTTAATTAAACATAAGTTTAAACAATTTTATGATTTAATACTAGATTGCGAGAGAAAAGACGGTAACATGCTGGTAACTTGTATGGATTTACATGGATTTTGGGACACGATGAACCTACAAATAAAGGATTGCGATTCGCGATTTGCAAAATTGGAGGAACTTCGTGCTAAATGTTGGCAAAGGGATCAGTCGCTTTTTGTAAAATCTACTGGAATTAAGAAAAAGACAGTTAGTAAAAAGAAAATCATACCGGTAAATCAAAACTTGCTGAAAGGGATAACACAAATTCAAGATAATGAGAAAAATTCACAGGAAATGATAAATATGAATAACAAATGTATTACGCCTTATATTAGTAGTAATAAAAAAGATGTAAATGTTTCTGGAAGAAGCTCTAACGTATCGCGTAATAAAACATGTTCTAAAGTATCTACGAATTATATATATACATCGACACCATTTCCTGTCGATACGAAATCAAACGTTTCAAATCGATCGAATACCTCACTTATAGCAATGAAAGTAAGTCAATCTGTTAAAAAATTGTTCTCCAATAAGATTTTAGAGACAAAATCACTTGAAAGAAGTCCGAGTGTAAATAAAATTGCAAAAAGTTCTTGTGGAATTTCGAAAAATAATTTGTTTACACCTCCCAGTACATTGCTATTTCATGTCGTCAGAAATATCAATTTTAATATAATACCAAGTACAGATCGAGTAACAAAAGGACATAATTCCAATATAAAAAGATCTTGGGATAGAGCTGTTATTTCGGATAGTACTACTAAAATTAGAAAAATGGAAACTGTAAGTTTTATAATTTAATTTTTATGTTATGTTTGCTGTCTCTCTCTCTCTCTCTCTCTCTCTCTCTCTCTCTCTCTACATCTTTTTTCTTTATGTTATTCAATAAATATTAAAAAATTTATTTATTTTGTTTAGACATCCTCAATTATAAAAACACCAATTAATTCTTAAAATATTGACAAGAAGTGTATAAATGTTGATGAGAAAACAATAAAAAAATATAATTCCAAGGCATTCTACTTGATGGAACATTTAAATTATGAGATATTATTATAATGTTTTAAATCACATGGGAGAATATTGTACATCATATTTCGAAGTATAAGGCGACATGTTTAAATTAATGTTTTAATCTTATAATTCATTTGTATATTTTGAAAAAATTGTAAAATTTTATTTAAAAAACGTAGACTCATACTTATATTTATAACCTCCAACTACAGCTATGAAAACTGCATCTAAATTCTAAAGAATCTAAAGCATCCTGTTTGTGCAGAATGTAAATGACCCTCCGTCTTACAGCGATTGATAGAAGGTTCAACGTCTTTTTATATGCTTATTATATAGAACTTTATAGTAACAGTCATATACTGATTGAACTGTCTAAAATTTTTGTTACGGGTTTTAATGATCTATTGCTGTATCCGAGGGTTGAGAGAGTTATAGTTATATATTTCGACTTATAATTGTTTATATATTTATTATGTTCATATATTACATTATAAATATATTAGGATGCTGTCAAAGAATATGTTTCATTTGCATCGCAATGTTATATAATGGATTTTGTATAAATAAAAAAATAATAATGTATATTAGATATACTGATGAATATGATTATTTCGCGGAAGGATCTATCGCGTAGAAGTAAAGGCAATCATTTATTTAATTTCTTTTCCGTGTTTAGATACAGTACACACAAATATATACAGACGTTACTGAGCACATTTACAACGGTTTGTATCGAAATATGTGTGATCGCGCATGCTGCGACCAATATACAATAAGCGAACACGTCGATCTGTCGCGTTCAAGCGAGGTATTGGCCGCGTTGCGCAATAATATTGTATACAAATAAATTAAAGACCTAATTGAATTTATATAAATAAATTACTTAGGTACATGAATGTCACGATAATTAACGTATTAATTCGCCGTTTTCACCTCGCAAAACGACGGTAATACTAGTCCGGCAATAAAATAATATTATATCGTGGTCCTGATCGTTTTCCGATTGACGTAGAATTAAATAGTTCGACGATCGAACACGCGGTTGTCGAACACGCATAAATATCAAGAAATAATTACAATCTATGAATAAATATCACGTTAAATATGTGCATTATCTGCAAAATATCGTCTTTCTTCTTCCTTGCGACCGCGCGAATGTAATATACGAACACTGGGGAGATTGTACGTATTAATATAATGATACAGGGCCGAACGTACATTTCGGCAGTGTGCCAAATTACGATGCATATTCAATCTTTCTGGCACTTAGATTAAATCATGTGGCTCGCCTTGTTTATGTTTCTTTTCTGTAAAAGTGCGCGTCGCGATGGTCGCATAATTAATTAATTATACCATAGATACCATACGCAATAAAAAAATTATAATCGTAATCGTCTTGGGAGCAGTTCTTTTTAAACTTTTTATACATAGACTGCAGCTTGAAGATAGGTACTTGGAGAATTCTCTCGCGTGTGTCAATGCGATGGAGAAGGGTCTCGCAGCAACAATTGAATTTCCCGATTTCTTCCTTTTGGTTTGAGAATAACGAAGAACAGAATGTATTCAATTTCACCGTGCTGCGGAATATGATGGAATATATAATGGAAGACTAGGCGTCTTCGTGAGGCGATTCTGTTCAATATTCATTATAGCTTCACGGTATCTAATACACTTAGCTGGAGTGAACGTGTTGCCTCAAGCTTATCTGATAATGTTTCCACCGTTGAGTGGTTGTAGGAAACTCACACACATACGTACACATCGATAGAAAATAACGTAAAAGTACAATAAACATACGTATTATATGCATACGTACACGAGGGTTACCAAAATTAACCACGTCGTTGCGATTATCTTTTAGCAAGCTGATGTCGTTAAAGCTTCATTCATTCGTTCACAAGGATTCACAAGCTAAAATATTCTTTAACGATATTCACGATACAATTCTTCCGTGTTAGCTTACATACAGGAATGATTTTACGATTTAAATTATAATTATATCTCGATAGAGGGATGCCGTTCGCAATGATAATAATAAAAAATTATACCGTTTGTATGAGATATTGTCACCGTAGTATACACATCGATTGAACTAAAAGTTTTCATTATTAGTTCGCTTATAATCTTATCTGTGATTATATATATAATTATACTCTTTTATACTTTATTTATTTCTATTGGCTATATGTATATCGGTCGATGTGTTCATAAAACTTGGTCAGACTCTTTTATATGCCTCTTAACATCACGATATGCTGCCTGTATTTGTACGACGTATAATTACCTTGTAATTAAGAATAACTGAAATAACTGACATCAACATTTACTCACTCATTAAAACTTTAGATATAATTGTATCGTAACGTGCACGAAACTGTTCGTATTTTCATAATCCATTGTCCAGCTAACGTATTGTCTATTATTGTTATTATGTAACAAGTGTAATCATGTTTACTGTAATGATAATGATTATCCAAGGATTATCGGGATCGCATTAATCCTCTTATCAAATTAATTATAAATTCGATCAGGTCACTTCAATAACATTCTTATGTCAAAACATGAAGTATCAGAAGCTTGGGATCTTAGATTTAGCGATATATTCTTAATTGTTGATAATAATCTCTTTAAATCATGTAGGTACAGTGTCTGATATAGCGAGCCACATTTGAAATATGAAAAATCACACTGATTAATATCTGGCTCCGATAAGCGCGTCACATGATATTCTTGCGATTTTTTTTTGCCATAAATATATTCACTGAATTATCGTTCGCATGTAACGAAGAAGATAAAATATAAAGTCAATCTAAAAAAGAGATACACTTTTTAATTCTGAGAATACAACATTGGCACCGTTGTGCACATGGTGTTAATCTTGAACGAACATCAGCTTAAAAAGTCTTCAATGTTGCGACAGAAAGCTAAGCTAAGTAAGTCCTATGATTAGTCTTCGAGACTCCCACCGGAACGTCTCCTTTGGTGGAGCACGACGACCATGCCTCTTCAGCCAGACTACCGTATCTCTGCACACCTGGGAAAGGGTGTCCAGAACTCTGCGGTGAATAGTAACCGCCCTGTAATTGCTGATAGTAATTGCCACCTGACTGCTGCTGATACGGCTGGTACTGATCGCCGCCTGCCAGGACGTTGCTGTAGCCCGAATACGAGCCGTATTGAGACGACGAGTACGAAGAAGAGGAGTAACCGCGTTCGCTTAGACTGCGGTAAGGCCCCGAGTGATGGGGCCTACCCTCCTGTCAGACCGGGGTGCTGACCGCGGCTGAGCTTATGTACTCGATGTCACCGATGCTTTTCACCCGTCGATGCCGCTTACCGCTGCCAGTTGACATTGGCCGCGGTGGAAGCTGCGGCGGTGGTGGCGAGTTGCTGCGAACGCTGCTGCTCATGTATTGACATTGGCTGACGAGACTCCCGGTGTCTGAGGACGATGACGGTGATGCCTTCTCGCTTCTAGGCCGGAGACCGAACGCTCTGCTCAGGGATCCCTGCGAAAAGATGGGTCTCGATTAGAGGGATTATGGACTTGTAAAATCTGCTTAGACGGTGGATCTCGACTTTTTCAGAGAGGTAGAAGCTACGAGCAAATGAGCGACCGGATGAGGTGCTCAAGTACTAACAGAATCAGTTTAGATAATATGAAAGAGTGAATAAAGTTCTAAAGAAAATTTCTAAAAGACGTCCGAAAAATTGGATCTTTTATAAACGTTTTTTACTAGTCACTTAAATTTTTGCGTTGCTGAAGACGTTACTGAGTTGAATAAAAAGAAACCACGGAGTATAGAAATTTAGATAGCAGCTTAAGCTGTGAAAAAGTTAGATCTTTTTTTTATATTAGAAAAAATAATACTAATATTTCGGTTTGAGTAAACCATCGTTTAATTTATTTAATGTAACAAAACTTTTTATTATTACGTTTGTAATGTTCGCGCGAAAGTGAAATATCGCTATCTAAATTTCGCTACGACACCCGCTGTATCTTTCAGAGTGAAAGGATAAACGAACATGATACAGAGATTTAGGATTCGCTGGGTAGCAAAGTGATTCTTGCAGAATGATTAAAAGCAGTTGATATAGATAGGAGGAGGTGCACGTGCTACGACAAAGAGGAGAGCCCACCGTTTTTATTTCGTCATTTTGCAGCAGGTGTATTGGTGGGCCCATCCTGATCGTCGGTCTTAATAATTCAAGTGATACGATCAGTAGGATTAGTGGAAACATGTATATGAGAGGGACACTACACGGAATAATGTATGTACTTAAATGTGTACATATATATTAATGACGCATACCTGTGAGCTCCTCCACGACAACTAGCAAAAGGACGAAATAAGGTCGATTAAGAATCCACACGCTGAATTTTCACATTGATATCGTCAATTTATATTTACACAATCGATTATGATGGGCGGCCGCGGATCGCCACGGCGCCCATATGCAGTCATAAATAATGGCCCGCTATAAATACGAACGTTTGCTACGTAATTCGAGCTGCATAATGCATAATTTTAATCGCTACTCGCTATAAAGATGTACCTGAAGACACGGGACACTCTGCTTACATACATGAGGAGGACACGTGTTCGGCTAACGTATATGCTCGTTATATACAGTGTTTACAGTGTGGCATAACGCGTATGTCGGTGAACATTTAGCGCTGAGAATAGAGTATAATCATGGAATGTGTACAATTTCAGCGGTTGCATTGAGTGATTAATCTCTTGAATATTTTATTAGTTAGTTACATAGCTCTTTCCCGATATCTTCATTTTACTCATTCAATTTATTAGAATATAAGGGTGTGTTCAGATTATCGAGCTGAAACTCGAGCCACGAGCATTTCGGCTCATAACTTTCATTGTTTTTTGCCGAGCCGCATAACAAATGTTTACCGAAATACTCGAGTTTCAACTCGAGTTTCGGCTCGATAATCTGGACGCACCCTAAAAAAAAAAAACAATTGCGATGTATTCCCGCAACGGCGATAGATAAATTGCGATTTAATTACTAAAATAATTGAAATAATCTGCTAAATCTTTCATTAACAACTTTATAAAAAATATAAAATATTTCCACGTAAAGAAATAAAATGTACAAATATTTTCGTTAACGTTTTCCGCTTCTCGATATATAACTCGGATTTTAAATATTCATTATTTTGTGAATAAAAACCCCTTTTTGTGCATAAATCCAGTGTTTCATGCGCAAGTATATATCCTTTTCTCAGCGCGGCAGATTGTCTGGCAATCTGATTGGACTATAAAGACGGAAACAAGGTGTACAAATAGATGATTAAATATAAGAAAGAGGTGTTTCCGCGATCTGTTTCATTTTCTATAATTATAATATAATACGACTGCAAGGCTTAGGCTCGTACTCCATCAGTCTTTTTCTCTTTTACCTTGCAAACGGTTATTTGACGCTGATTCAATGAATCGATATTCGCGCATTCAGGTGTCTCGCGCTCGACAGACCGGACACAACGATAATTATTCAATTATTCCAAAGTCTATTGTACAATCAGTCCTTTTGTTCGATTACTCCTTTGCTCGCATTTTCAGGTCTGTGCAATCGAGGTCGAGATCCAGAGAAATCTGGAGATATGGATCTCAGCAAAGCGATGCCTCGAACAGAGTTGATCAATTAATCGCGTTAAGCAGAAATTTATCGTTTCTCTGCCGCTTCGCCGAGATCGAGAATTTTCTTTTCTGAGCGAGGAAACGTTTACACGAGAAAAACGCTTCGTCGTTCCACAATGCCGATACATTTGCCGATATATACTGATGGTTTCCTATTTTATTTTCCTAGGAAAGGATGTGGACACGAGTTTACGACCGATCGAAACATTAACCTGGTTGTTGATCGCGATTAGATACACATGTACGAAATTAATCCTCAATTACAGCCACGAGTCATTTGGACTTGAAACGAAAATTTAATATGTGCACAATCTGTACGATTGGAACTATAAGATTCCAAATTATAGAAAAAACTTTCTTTATTAATCGTCGTAAAGTGGAGTTTAGTACTTGCATTTTGTATTTCAAACAAAATGCTTTCCCCAACAGCACAAAACTTACAGCAATATTGCTGCAACTTTTGTGCCGTTGGGATTGCAACTTAGGTGTAGCTTTCATAGTTGAGGATTAATAATAAATCATTTGAGAGTTTGAGATCGTAATGCATCATACTCAATTTTTCTGGGAAATTATCAAAATTGTTTGGAACAGTGCTAAAAATTAGTTTCGATCAATTGCTTACTCATGTGCCCTCGCGTAAAAACGATTTTACAAAATCTCCTGCAAAAAAAATTAGTTAAATTAATATTAAAAGATTATCTAGGCTTGTTTATTGATGATTCTATTGTAATTAATCTTCATAGATTGTCGACTATTGGAGACTTTGCAAAAACGTACTGCAATTAATCGATCCGCAATGATGTAGCAAATCGATAGGCTTTGTAATAAATATATGTTCTATAATATAGAACAGTATACAAAGAACTTTAAATAAAGAACAATGGATATATATGTAATAAATACCGAACCTTTTTCAAGTAAAGAAGACTGCAGGTCTGCGACGATCCACAGGATGCAGGGACAATGATTAACATTAGGTTGAGCTCATAGCTCACAGCGTGAAAATTCTGTTATTGATTCTCGTCGCGTGAAACTTCAAGCGGACTATGAAATTTTTTTAGTAAGTAATCGACTAAGATATATTTTCATTTAGCAACTGTATAATTATAAACTCTTTTCATGTAACAAACTTATATTATTAACTTTAATAAACAGGGCACATTGTAGCATTCTATTTCGTTGTTCGTACTGTTTTATAAAATGCATAGAAAAATATAATATTGGAATTCTATATAATTGATAAAAAATATATTTTTCATTTGACAAGTTAAAAAATAATCTGTTGTACATTAATTTTAGTTACTATGTGTGAATTTGCAAGAAATATATATATTATTCTGTTTATTTTTTTTTAAATAAAGTTGAGAAAAACTCTGAAGCAATTTTAAAACCATTATTACCCACAATTCAAAATGGTTTGTTTCTTTTTCGACGAGAATTAATAATATCAGGGGGAAATATTTCGCTGCAGAATATTATGCGAGCTTTCTTAACTAAGCGATGCCATGCAGTCGTGCCAATAATTAATAAAAATAAAGAGCCAATAGTCGCACAGATGAGATGCATGAAAGTGTGCGTGGAAACGGGAGTAAATGACTGCACAAGAAATTGCGATTGCGTTTAAAATGAAATAGTGAATTAATCCTGATGAGTTTTTGCATTTTTCAATGAGTTTGTCTGTGCTGTATAATCGATTGTCGGTATGACCTATATTAATTTACCTAATTAATTATCGAGGAAGCAATACCGCAGAAAATAATAATGGATATTTCTTAATGGATTATTAATATATTATTGGCATGAGATAGCTAAATAAATATTAAATAACTTTAACATTTATTTAATTTTGCAACGCAAATTAGATTACATTTTATACCGTTCCCAATTCTTCTCTTAGAAACTGGATGAAAGGAAGAAGTTTATTCATTTATGTAATTCTAATGAGATAAATATTAAGAATATCACATAAATATCATTTCTCTAAATATCAAATTTTCTACAATGCAATGATCATGGTAAAAACAAGCATAGGCTTAAAAAAGCATCTCGCCAAGAGATAAGTCTCTAAGAGACATATCTCGCACTATCCTTATCTCTTTCCAAGCCAAATAAAAACAATTAAATTACAAGAATCACGATTAATTACGATTAAGTCCAATTAATTGCATCACATAATTTAATCTAATATATAATATAATATAATAGTTATACAATGTAACAATTTATGTATCTTTATGAAAGAGAAAGCAAACATAGATATGCAAGCTCGATTTGTCGAGCTTTGAAATTTGAGCATACCTAAAAGGCAACGTTTGAAAATGATTACCTCGGTAACGATTAGGCCAAATTAATGATACTCCTCGTTCGAAAGAGTTAAAGGAAGTGCAGAGGCGAGGCGGGGAGCGGCATCGAGTTCCTGGCGCGCTTGTACGCGGACCAGATCCTCGCTGAATCTAAATGGTACGTTACCCTGAGGCTGGATCTGCGTCTGTCGACGGTGCCGGTGTGATTCGCCGTCATGTGAAGGGCCGACAACGAACTCTGGTGATGCTGTAGGTGCAGCGCCCTGCTTCCACGACCGAGACTACCCCCCGCGCTCGCAGTGCTCATCGGACGGCCACTCCCGCCGATGCTGTTCCTCGGGACCACCTCCAGCTGACCTCTACGCACACACGCACACCATCCTTTTCATGCACGCCTTCTTGCGTACACCTTGGCGTCCTTGATCGCCTAATATGCACATACCTCGGACACACACACACGTGTGACACGTATTACAGCGAACCACCCCCTGAATACATATCTCCTTTTGCAAAATTTTTATTTAATTCTTATGGAAAATCTTTGTCGAATTTCAGAAAGTACATTTAATAATCAACTGTAATTAACTCATGCTTTTTTTTTATTGTTTATTTATTGTTCTGTGAATATCCTTGATTTTAATGATTGCGTTGATAAATATTAGCAGTGGCTCGCTGTAGGTGTCTAATGATAGAACGAGATCTATCTTATAATGAATATCTAGTTACAACATAAATATACATACACAAGCATTTTGTGCACCACCGATATAGAGTAATGTATAATGTTTACTGGACTATCAATACGCCAAGGATGGTCACCTAGAGTAGAACCAACCGAAACGCATTTCCAGCCACGCTAACCAGTCAACGAGAGTAAACATCGAACAATCAAAGATATATATGTAAATATTAAAGTTGGCAAAATTAGAAAAAGATAAAAGGAATCATAATGCAAATGTGGTGTGATTCCTGGCCAGAGAAACATTCGGGGAATCACGTCCATAAGACGGCAAGGGGGCGGGGGGGAAAGACAAAAAGTTTCTCATACATTCTTAATAAGAAGAGGGTATAATCAGTACCTAATATGATTTATTTAATAGTCAGAAATATGTTAAAAGTCTTGCTTAAGGGTTGCTTAAATAGTGGAAGGCGCTTTCTCCTTTCGGAAAGTCTTTCGGGGGTGTAGAAGGTAGTGCAAGGGTGAGGTGTCTGACCAAGGATTACACCACGATCACTAAGATTAACATGTGCTGTACATAGCGCAGTGCAGTGCAGGCGGCAGCTGTGGGCTACGGCTCAGCTATGAGAAACATTACCGGTGGATCCGCGATCGAGTGGACTGCAGACCCAGCGAATCGCGCGCTGCAATTCTGTGCCGAGTACTCCGACGAAGTACTCCGGCACGTTTCACTGGGTGGTAATCGCGTATGTTTGTATATGTACATTTTATATATATGTCGATTGTAACTGTATATTGTATTTACGTGTGTGTATGCCCGATATATCCAGGTATGGCATGTGTATTAAGACTACGAGTACTTTATTTGCGACGAGCGCGTTCGACAACGATCAATCGCGACCGAGGATCGTCGAGCGAGCGCGCTTATGCTCTATCTAAAGCTCAATATTAAGGGAGTTCACATTTCAGCTCAATTTCGATTACATGGTGTGCTTTACTTGATAAAGGCAATTTATTGAGAGGCCATTAGTAATTTTTAGCGCTGCTTGACGTCCACTTAACGTCAATGAGAACTTTTACAGGTACTGTAAAAGTTTAAATGAGGGTCTGGTCAAGTTAAAGTCGCGATTAATTATGTGTTCCATGGAAGTATCATAAAATTCGAATGAAAATCGTGTACTCCCTTCATATCTCCTTCATTTCCGAGTCGGTTTCCGGAATATTTACAGCTTCGTCTCGAAATTCCTTAGTAGTACGTTTAAATTACGTTCTGTCAGTTACGAAAGCCTTTTGCGGAAGTTCACGGATATGTCTCTTACACGATATAACTAACTTTACTCGTAGAAATTCTGGAAAAGTAACTGCCTATCGATTAACGGCGACTATACAGTAACAATTTTTTCTCTTTTTTTTTTCCCGATCTAATGCTATTTTACGACGCGAAACGCGAGTATCGATCGCACGCGATAAATAAGCGACGAATACGCAGCTTCGCCAAACGAGGTTTGCCGAAATTTTCCAGCAATTTCCCGTTTCCGCGCGAAAGTTTCTCGAAAACATTTCTTCTACCGAGAGAAAGTGAAAAAGCACTTCCGGTTACTTGTCCACGCGCGACATATTCCTGTAAATAAATAATTGACTGATGCTCTTTGATGCTCTAGCGAAAATGTCTACTGCCTCGATCAAGACTGAGATCGCGATCGAGTGCGATCTATGACGCACGTCCAACGATTTTAACTTTGATTATTGCACGTGGTTTGGACGCGGAGTGACGTGTCGTTCGTTGCTTTACAACTTGCACCTGCTGCTTCGAGAATACGTCGACTTTGGTCGACATGTGGCACGAATCGATCGGGGGATAAGGAATGAAACGAACCGGCACGATTTCATCCTTCGTTCCTGTCTTTAAAAGGAATCTCCTAAAAACGTTTTTACGCGACGAACATAAAAAACTCAATTCCGTTTTATTTTCTTTCGTCTATCGAGATTGTCGAAGTGATTGATCGAAGAATTGAGCGCCTTCTTATTTCTTTTTTTATCAATCCATGACAAAAGTGACAATGAATGACATTCTAATATGAAAAACGTTTTGCTAAAGTATCTAAAAATTTTACTAGATTCAAAAAGTTAGTTAAATAGTTAGATCCCAAAAGATCTAAAAATAAATTTTATTGGATTATCAAAATAATTATGTAAAACGCTCAATTTTTTCAAGCTGCTAAAACGTTGCAATTTTTTGCAGCATTGTTCATCATGTTTGAATCTCTTACATAATTATTTTAATTGTTAACCCAATAAAATTATTTTTAGATCTGTATCTATTTAAATATTTAGATATTTCAGGAAAATTGTTCTTTTCGTAAAAGAACGAATTTTTCACACAAAAAAGTTCAATAGTAAGTGATACTCTAATACTAGCTTAATAAGTTCCTTTGATTTCATAAAGTAGTTACCCTACGCTATGACGATATCTCCTATATTGTTACTCTATAAGCTTAAAAGGAATGTTCGTTTTACTGCATGACTCGACAAGAGGTATGTGTTTAAAGTGTCTTCTATGACGTACAAAGCGTGGAGAAAGCAAGTTTAATACAAGTTTGAGTGACTTCGAGGATCTCGAAATTGATGATCGAATTCACGAGGTGTTGTAAGGAGATTCCTTCGAGGCGAGGAATGTTCGAACGCGATTTCGCAGGTGCCAATTAGTGTTCCGGAGACGTCGTCCTGTCTCGATGACGATGAGAACAATGACGACGTCATGCCGATTAGTGAGCGTTGTCCAGTGTCGCCTCTGGATGACAGTAGACTGAATACCTTGCTGGTAGAACGAGCGCTTCTAATTCGGCGGTGAGATGTCGTCTAATCATGTGCTTTGCCGGGGGTATACCCAAGGCGGTGGCCATAGTGTCACCGGTGAATGATGGTTCCAATACAACCAGAGCACCGTGCACACCGGAATCTGTGGAAGAGTTTTTGTGCTCGTTATAGATAGATGATATCGACAGTTCGTATGAATGTTATTGAGTTTAAAGGTGAAAGGTCAGTTTTTTTAGTTTCTATATTCTGTGTATTTTTATTTTGAAAAGAGAGATGTGCTATGCTGCAATAAAATTTGTTAAAAACGATAAAAATTTGTTAAAAAAACTTGTTACAAACAAAAGAAATATGTATATAAAGAGAATATTTTTACGTTTCTATAGTAAATTTATATGTTACAATTTTGGAAACTGTAATCAATTATTATATATAATACATGACAATAGATTATAGTTTGCAAAAATTTTTTATTTTAAAGATACGTAATTGATTTCGCCGAAATACAATTCACCTTTCAAATTCTCGGCATATTCCGTGAGATCGATATTCCTCGCCCACCGAATGAACCTTTGATTCGTCCAGACCAAAGGATCTGTGTCGACCTGTTCACATTGATGTCTCCTGACAGCGAGAGCCTAGCACAAAAGCACGTCATCTCTTTGATGGTATTATTCAACCGCAATTATACATCGTTCAATTAATCACAAAGAACTGATTAATCATCCTTTATTTTTACAGGTTTCTGAATTCAGCAAAATCTTATAACATTATAATATTTCAGTCGATAGCACAAATTCACTCACCTGTCGATCATAGTTTAGCATCCGCAGCAAGTGAATACCATGAACAATGCTAGCCTGATGAAACTTCCTCGTGACTCCGAGCAGTTTCTCAAGTTCCTTCTTGCTCAGCTGGTCCAGCATACGTGCGTCTACCATATTGGTAGCAAAACTCTCCGAATACTGAGCCAAGCCGAGATCTGGCAACCATTCAGAGCTCACCCAAGTATGACCTAACTGGGCGATACATGGATATCGCACGTGACTTGGGTGTCGATGTTCCTCGATGGCTAGACGCAGCTTTTTTCGGTGAAGCGGATGAGTTACGCCTAAACCGGCCTCCAGTTCGGCGTCATTTAGTTCAAGTAAGACCTGAAATTAGTATCGCAATAATAAAAATTTAACTGATCGACAAGTATTTTAATCAGAAACGATTCTGTAAATTGTTACTAAAATATAAAAATTAAAAAAAGACTTTGCATGATCACAAAACTAATTATCCAGACAGTGCATCATTATATCGATGATTTCTTCAGACTATTGTCCAGGTATTAAAAATTATGATTTCACGGCATTGATAGTTTGTATTTATATTTAGACAATTAATTGTTAAACTAATATTGTCATAATAATTCGAAGAATAGTCTGTAAAAATATAATGGCATTATCTAATTAGTTTCTGGATATGAATAATAAATATATTAAAGATCAGTCATAACTGATGAATGAAATATATAACAATAAAAAATTTCTACAATTATATCAACAGGTTAAACTAGCTTAAAACTCGCTAATAAAAGCAGGTGATAAATCCTTTACCTTGCCCGATTTGACATTCTCAGCACATCGTGGACCATACTGCGGCATCCCGAGAGCCACCTCTAACCAGGCTAAAACGGTCGGGGCTCGCCATCGCTCCATGGGCACGGAGGCTGCTTCTCGCAGTAAACGAAGTTTCTCGGCGTAACCCTCCTCGGTGAGCGGTGACCACGATCGATATGGATCAAAGCCATCTGAGCCCTCGTTACCACCGCTGCCACCGCTGGAACTGTTTGCCGTCTTTCGATGTCGCGAACGGGCGAATACTCTGCCAAAAGGGAGAACACCGATTTATTCACGTTGATGCATGGTATTTGACCGCGAAGAAACATATTTTTATCTTTTTTTATTTGTACGTCCTATTATTGATAATATAATTAAAAGTATTGATATTAAACATACATGGAAAGAACGATTTTGCTGAAACATGTAAAACTTTTATAGCTGAATACAGAGATGGTCTGAAAATAATTTTGTTAATAATTATTATGATGATCCAACAAAATTATTGTCAGATCAGTATATCTATCTAAACCTTTTAGATCTCAGACTACAACAAAATCATTCTTTTCGTAAAATAAGAAATTAGATTCCTCGGTTGGTGGTAAACCTAAATCTGTATCTCATGTTCGAAGTGATAATGGAGGATTACAAGATCTTACGCAATATTCTATAGTTAAACAGCCATTCAACATCAACTATTATTTAGGGTAAAAGCACGTCACGGATGTAAGTCTTTCATCGATATCGGCTGTAATATCCAAGTGAATATCATAGGAAAGTCGATATGCTTCTTTTATATAGAAAAAAAGATCGTCTTACTTAAGAAGACTATATTATTTTACATGATAGTCTCTTTTACAAGTTCATTTCTATACAGCGCGAAGATTCGCATCACTTCTACTTGGTAACCATTGTCGTAAAGTTGCAATTTCCCTTCTATCGTGTTATGAACTCATTTCGCTCGTTTGTACATTGTTACGACTTGCGTGGTAATCACACACTTCGCTGAAGTAATACTAAGAGTCATCACAAAGTATAAAAATGTCGACGGAGAAGTGAGGGTACACCGGTGTTACACTTACGTGCAAACGCGTGAGAAATTGTAAAATCAATGCGAACAAGCCGTGCACTTTATAAGACCATTCAACAGCGTGCGAATGAATCGTTACATAAACCGTAAGGTTCATGGAGTGGTTTATGTCTTTCCAATGCTTTTTATTTATGTCAAAGCTATATTATTTACGGCCCGCATTGTATTATATATTATACATTGTATTATATTACGTATAAATTATTTGCCGCGACAAAACTCATATTTATGTATAAAGTATATCATTCGTTGCCTTGGTGGTAATTGATAATAAATGTTTGTGCAATAGGCTAAATAATCGATACTTCACTCAATTAATGTGTAATTGATATTACCGGGGACAATGTGTAAAGGAGAACAAAAATAATTGCACAAGATATAATTGTCTCTTCGAAACTGAATTTATGGCGAACAATGTGCGATTCGTATTATGCAATAAAACGTTGAACGTTTCTGTAACGGGACGAGCTCCTCACCTTGAAATGGATCCCCATGTGCCGCCGCGAGTGGCGGACGATCGCGAATGCGCGGCAGGTGCAACGACAGGTGGTGGCTGCTTGTTCCTCCTCGGTTCAGATTCCAGCGGGCTGGATAGCTGCTCGACCGATCGCGATAGCGAGGAATTGTCCATAGACCTTGAAAATGCGTTCAGCGGCGACAGTGTGGGGCTGCAGTCCTTCGGTGTAGTCGCAGCTGTAAATAGAAGAACACGCGTATCGGTGTATCGTCGATTTCCGTAACGCTCTCGAGCACTTGATACGAGAATAGAAAGAGCGATAGAAATAATTCGAAATGTAATGAAATATGAGATTGCGCAAAGGATGTAAGCCCGATGTGTTAAATGGAAAACCGTCGATAAACATTGAGTTATTCAACGATTGCATGTCACGTAAATATTACTCAGGCACGAAAAGATATTTTTGTCATGTTGAAACAAATATATGACAAAGAAAGAACGTGAATGATAATTTGTCAATAATTGGACACGGCAGGATGTCACGGCAAGTCAAATCGGGCCATCGACAAGTTATTAATTATTCATTCACGTTTCTTCGGATGATGCTATTTTTTTTTTATACTGTACATGAAAATCGCGTTTCATGTATGGCTTTTTCGTCAAGCGTTATCCTGTTCCGTAACACAGCGAATGATAATCGATGCAAGTCACATAAAGAACACACAGCGCGTCGTGCAGCGATCCTGCTCGCGTGCAAAAAGTCCTTTTCGTGGGCATAGCTCGTTCTTGTCATCTCCATCAGGTTTACGGTATGTACATGCGCATGCATTCAGGCTATATAACAGGCAGGACTTGTATCGAAGACATCCTTGGGGGCCTTCGGCATCAGTTAGGCTTTCACGCATCGAGAAAAACGATGATTTATTCGGTGAGCGCTCTCGATTCCTTTCGGACCATCATATTAAGACGCATTCACACACACACACACACACACACACACACACACCCACACACACACGCACGCCCGCGCGCACGCACGCACCAAGAGATAAATGACTACAAAGTGACCAGAATATGATAGCGATCGTGCCGTTCGTTTTTTCGGATTATCGTGACTTTAAAAAGCTTTAGAAATCCGCAAAGAAGAAACATCAATGGATTCTCAGCTATTTTACAAATATTTTAAGGCGACTCGTAATTATCTATAAGTTAAAAAATTATTAA
This sequence comes from Mycetomoellerius zeteki, assembly GCF_001594055.1. Lineage (NCBI taxonomy): Eukaryota > Metazoa > Arthropoda > Insecta > Hymenoptera > Formicidae > Mycetomoellerius > Mycetomoellerius zeteki. Next base: position 143,980 of record NW_017257654.1, read on the forward strand.
GATTGCAATCCTGCGCATTTCGACGTGTTCGCGATCGGCCACTGGTCCAGCCACCCTTCGCTGATGAAAGAAAATCGATTACGGTCAGAGGAAAAGAGAAAAAGTCGCATACATTGAGAAGCAGCAGAGGCGCTTCGGATTACGACAGGACAAGGGTGGCAGGAGAGAGCGCTGAGTGACAAGGGAGGTGACGACGATCAGTGATTTATGTTCTTGGACACTTACATTGGTATATGTGGGGTGGTGCTACGGAGGATACCACGGAGATGCTGTCCATGTCGAGACCGCTGCCCTCGACCGTAATTGTCGGCGTGCCTGCGCGGAAATATATATAAAGGACATCAATTTTACAGTAAAGGGAGGA